>NW_027665940.1:0-59236 GCF_963924005.1 Protomyctophum bolini
TTTTGCTTAGCTTAGTCTGTAACTTGAAAACTATGTACCGTATGGCCCTATAAACTGTGTTGGGATGAAAGCTAGCCACTTTGAGCAATGTGGGAAGTGCTGGGGCAGTTTGGGACAACAGGGCCAAAATGTCACTTTCACAGTCCCAAAGTGCCATTTTCACAGTAAAAAGGCCTGGTTCACTTTTGCTTAGCTTAGTCTGTAACTTGAAAACTATGTACCGTATGGCCCTATAAACTGTGTTGGGATGAAAGCTAGCCACTTTGAGCATTGTGGCAAGAGCTGGGGCAGTTTGGGACAACAGGGAACGAACAGGGCCAAAATGTCACTTTCACAGTCCCAAAGTGCCATTTTCACAGTAAAAAGGCCTGGTTCACTTTTGCTTAGCTTAGTCTGTAACTTGAAAACTATGTACCGTATGGCCCTATAAACTGTGTTGGGATGAAAGCTAGCCACTTTGAGCAATGTGGGAAGTGCTGGGGCAGTTTGGGACAACAGGGCCAAAATGTCACTTTCACAGTCCCAAAGTGCCATTTTCACAGTAAAAAGGCCTGGTTCACTTTTGCTTAGCTTAGTCTGTAACTTGAAAACTATGTACCGTATGGCCCTATAAACTGTGTTGGGATGAAAGCTAGCCACTTTGAGCAATGTGGGAAGTGCTGGGGCAGTTTGGGACAACAGGGCCAAAATGTCACTTTCACAGTCCCAAAGTGCCATTTTCACAGTAAAAAAAAAACAGATTCATTTTGCTTAGCTTAGTCTGTAACTTGAAAACTATGTACCGTATGGCCCTATAAACTGTGTTGGGATGAAAGCTAGCCACTTTGAGCAATGTGGGAAGTGCTGGGGCAGTTTGGGACAACAGGGCCAAAATGTCACTTTCACAGTCCCAAAGTGCCGTTTTCACAGTAAAAAAAAAAAGATTCATTTTGCTTAGCTTTGTCTGTAACTTGAAAACTATGTACCGTATGGCCCTATAAACTGTGTTGGGATGAAAGCTAGCCACTTTGAGCAATGTGGGAAGTGCTGGGGCAGTTTGGGACAACAGGGCCAAAATGTCACTTTCACAGTCCCAAAGTGCCATTTTCACAGTAAAAAGGCCTGGTTCACTTTTGCTTAGCTTAGTCTGTAACTTGAAAACTATGTACCGTATGGCCCTATAAACTGTGTTGGGATGAAAGCTAGCCACTTTGAGCAATGTGGGAAGTGCTGGGGCAGTTTGGGACAACAGGGCCAAAATGTCACTTTCACAGTCCCAAAGTGCCATTTTCACAGTAAAAAGGCCTGGTTCACTTTTGCTTAGCTTAGTCTGTAACTTGAAAACTATGTACCGTATGGCCCTATAAACTGTGTTGGGATGAAAGCTAGCCACTTTGAGCATTGTGGCAAGAGCTGGGGCAGTTTGGGACAACAGGGAACGAACAGGGCCAAAATGTCACTTTCACAGTCCCAAAGTGCCATTTTCACAGTAAAAAGGCCTGGTTCACTTTTGCTTAGCTTAGTCTGTAACTTGAAAACTATGTACCGTATGGCCCTATAAACTGTGTTGGGATGAAAGCTAGCCACTTTGAGCAATGTGGGAAGTGCTGGGGCAGTTTGGGACAACAGGGCCAAAATGTCACTTTCACAGTCCCAAAGTGCCATTTTCACAGTAAAAAGGCCTGGTTCACTTTTGCTTAGCTTAGTCTGTAACTTGAAAACTATGTACCGTATGGCCCTATAAACTGTGTTGGGATGAAAGCTAGCCACTTTGAGCAATGTGGGAAGTGCTGGGGCAGTTTGGGACAACAGGGCCAAAATGTCACTTTCACAGTCCCAAAGTGCCATTTTCACAGTAAAAAGGCCTGGTTCACTTTTGCTTAGCTTAGTCTGTAACTTGAAAACTATGTACCGTATGGCCCTATAAACTGTGTTGGGATGAAAGCTAGCCACTTTGAGCAATGTGGGAAGTGCTGGGGCAGTTTGGGACAACAGGGCCAAAATGTCACTTTCACAGTCCCAAAGTGCCATTTTCACAGTAAAAAGGCCTGGTTCACTTTTGCTTAGCTTAGTCTGTAACTTGAAAACTATGTACCGTATGGCCCTATAAACTGTGTTGGGATGAAAGCTAGCCACTTTGAGCAATGTGGGAAGTGCTGGGGCAGTTTGGGACAACAGGGCCAAAATGTCACTTTCACAGTCCCAAAGTGCCGTTTTCACAGTAAAAAAAAAAAGATTCATTTTGCTTAGCTTAGTCTGTAACTTGAAAACTATGTACCGTATGGCCCTATAAACTGTGTTGGGATGAAAGCTAGCCACTTTGAGCAATGTGGGAAGTGCTGGGGCAGTTTGGGACAACAGGGCCAAAATGTCACTTTCACAGTCCCAAAGTGCCATTTTCACAGTAAAAAGGCCTGGTTCACTTTTGCTTAGCTTAGTCTGTAACTTGAAAACTATGTACCGTATGGCCCTATAAACTGTGTTGGGATGAAAGCTAGCCACTTTGAGCAATGTGGGAAGTGCTGGGGCAGTTTGGGACAACAGGGCCAAAATGTCACTTTCACAGTCCCAAAGTGCCATTTTCACAGTAAAAAGGCCTGGTTCACTTTTGCTTAGCTTAGTCTGTAACTTGAAAACTATGTACCGTATGGCCCTATAAACTGTGTTGGGATGAAAGCTAGCCACTTTGAGCAATGTGGGAAGTGCTGGGGCAGTTTGGGACAACAGGGCCAAAATGTCACTTTCACAGTCCCAAAGTGCCATTTTCACAGTAAAAAGGCCTGGTTCACTTTTGCTTAGCTTAGTCTGTAACTTGAAAACTATGTACCGTATGGCCCTATAAACTGTGTTGGGATGAAAGCTAGCCACTTTGAGCAGTGTGGGAAGTGCTGGGGCAGTTTGGGACAACAGGGCCAAAATGTCACTTTCACAGTCCCAAAGTGCCATTTTCACAGTAAAAAGGCCTGGTTCACTTTTGCTTAGCTTAGTCTGTAACTTGAAAACTATGTACCGTATGGCCCTATAAACTGTGTTGGGATGAAAGCTAGCCACTTTGAGCATTGTGGCAAGAGCTGGGGCAGTTTGGGACAACAGGGAACGAACAGGGCCAAAATGTCACTTTCACAGTCCCAAAGTGCCATTTTCACAGTAAAAAGGCCTGGTTCACTTTTGCTTAGCTTAGTCTGTAACTTGAAAACTATGTACCGTATGGCCCTATAAACTGTGTTGGGATGAAAGCTAGCCACTTTGAGCAATGTGGGAAGTGCTGGGGCAGTTTGGGACAACAGGGCCAAAATGTCACTTTCACAGTCCCAAAGTGCCATTTTCACAGTAAAAAGGCCTGGTTCACTTTTGCTTAGCTTAGTCTGTAACTTGAAAACTATGTACCGTATGGCCCTATAAACTGTGTTGGGATGAAAGCTAGCCACTTTGAGCAATGTGGGAAGTGCTGGGGCAGTTTGGGACAACAGGGCCAAAATGTCACTTTCACAGTCCCAAAGTGCCATTTTCACAGTAAAAAGGCCTGGTTCACTTTTGCTTAGCTTAGTCTGTAACTTGAAAACTATGTACCGTATGGCCCTATAAACTGTGTTGGGATGAAAGCTAGCCACTTTGAGCAATGTGGGAAGTGCTGGGGCAGTTTGGGACAACAGGGCCAAAATGTCACTTTCACAGTCCCAAAGTGCCATTTTCACAGTAAAAAGGCCTGGTTCACTTTTGCTTAGCTTAGTCTGTAACTTGAAAACTATGTACCGTATGGCCCTATAAACTGTGTTGGGATGAAAGCTAGCCACTTTGAGCAATGTGGGAAGTGCTGGGGCAGTTTGGGACAACAGGGCCAAAATGTCACTTTCACAGTCCCAAAGTGCCGTTTTCACAGTAAAAAAAAAAAGATTCATTTTGCTTAGCTTAGTCTGTAACTTGAAAACTATGTACCGTATGGCCCTATAAACTGTGTTGGGATGAAAGCTAGCCACTTTGAGCAATGTGGGAAGTGCTGGGGCAGTTTGGGACAACAGGGCCAAAATGTCACTTTCACAGTCCCAAAGTGCCATTTTCACAGTAAAAAGGCCTGGTTCACCTTTTGCTTAGCTTAGTCTGTAACTTGAAAACTATGTACCGTATGGCCCTATAAACTGTGTTGGGATGAAAGCTAGCCACTTTGAGCAATGTGGGAAGTGCTGGGGCAGTTTGGGACAACAGGGCCAAAATGTCACTTTCACAGTCCCAAAGTGCCATTTTCACAGTAAAAAGGCCTGGTTCACTTTTGCTTAGCTTAGTCTGTAACTTGAAAACTATGTACCGTATGGCCCTATAAACTGTGTTGGGATGAAAGCTAGCCACTTTGAGCAATGTGGGAAGTGCTGGGGCAGTTTGGGACAACAGGGCCAAAATGTCACTTTCACAGTCCCAAAGTGCCATTTTCACAGTAAAAAAAAAACAGATTCATTTTGCTTAGCTTAGTCTGTAACTTGAAAACTATGTACCGTATGGCCCTATAAACTGTGTTGGGATGAAAGCTAGCCACTTTGAGCAATGTGGGAAGTGCTGGGGCAGTTTGGGACAACAGGGCCAAAATGTCACTTTCACAGTCCCAAAGTGCCATTTTCACAGTAAAAAGGCCTGGTTCACTTTTGCTTAGCTTAGTCTGTAACTTGAAAACTATGTACCGTATGGCCCTATAAACTGTGTTGGGATGAAAGCTAGCCACTTTGAGCAATGTGGGAAGTGCTGGGGCAGTTTGGGACAACAGGGCCAAAATGTCACTTTCACAGTCCCAAAGTGCCATTTTCACAGTAAAAAAAAACAGATTCATTTTGCTTAGCTTAGTCTGTAACTTGAAAACTATGTACCGTATGGCCCTATAAACTGTGTTGGGATGAAAGCTAGCCACTTTGAGCAATGTGGGAAGTGCTGGGGCAGTTTGGGACAACAGGGCCAAAATGTCACTTTCACAGTCCCAAAGTGCCGTTTTCACAGTAAAAAAAAAAGATTCATTTTGCTTAGCTTTGTCTGTAACTTGAAAACTATGTACCGTATGGCCCTATAAACTGTGTTGGGATGAAAGCTAGCCACTTTGAGCAATGTGGGAAGTGCTGGGGCAGTTTGGGACAACAGGGCCAAAATGTCACTTTCACAGTCCCAAAGTGCCATTTTCACAGTAAAAAGGCCTGGTTCACTTTTGCTTAGCTTAGTCTGTAACTTGAAAACTATGTACCGTATGGCCCTATAAACTGTGTTGGGATGAAAGCTAGCCACTTTGAGCAATGTGGGAAGTGCTGGGGCAGTTTGGGACAACAGGGCCAAAATGTCACTTTCACAGTCCCAAAGTGCCATTTTCACAGTAAAAAGGCCTGGTTCACTTTTGCTTAGCTTAGTCTGTAACTTGAAAACTATGTACCGTATGGCCCTATAAACTGTGTTGGGATGAAAGCTAGCCACTTTGAGCATTGTGGCAAGAGCTGGGGCAGTTTGGGACAACAGGGAACGAACAGGGCCAAAATGTCACTTTCACAGTCCCAAAGTGCCATTTTCACAGTAAAAAGGCCTGGTTCACTTTTGCTTAGCTTAGTCTGTAACTTGAAAACTATGTACCGTATGGCCCTATAAACTGTGTTGGGATGAAAGCTAGCCACTTTGAGCAATGTGGGAAGTGCTGGGGCAGTTTGGGACAACAGGGCCAAAATGTCACTTTCACAGTCCCAAAGTGCCATTTTCACAGTAAAAAGGCCTGGTTCACTTTTGCTTAGCTTAGTCTGTAACTTGAAAACTATGTACCGTATGGCCCTATAAACTGTGTTGGGATGAAAGCTAGCCACTTTGAGCAATGTGGGAAGTGCTGGGGCAGTTTGGGACAACAGGGCCAAAATGTCACTTTCACAGTCCCAAAGTGCCATTTTCACAGTAAAAAGGCCTGGTTCACTTTTGCTTAGCTTAGTCTGTAACTTGAAAACTATGTACCGTATGGCCCTATAAACTGTGTTGGGATGAAAGCTAGCCACTTTGAGCAATGTGGGAAGTGCTGGGGCAGTTTGGGACAACAGGGCCAAAATGTCACTTTCACAGTCCCAAAGTGCCATTTTCACAGTAAAAAGGCCTGGTTCACTTTTGCTTAGCTTAGTCTGTAACTTGAAAACTATGTACCGTATGGCCCTATAAACTGTGTTGGGATGAAAGCTAGCCACTTTGAGCAATGTGGGAAGTGCTGGGGCAGTTTGGGACAACAGGGCCAAAATGTCACTTTCACAGTCCCAAAGTGCCGTTTTCACAGTAAAAAAAAAATGATTCATTTTGCTTAGCTTAGTCTGTAACTTGAAAACTATGTACCGTATGGCCCTATAAACTGTGTTGGGATGAAAGCTAGCCACTTTGAGCAATGTGGGAAGTGCTGGGGCAGTTTGGGACAACAGGGCCAAAATGTCACTTTCACAGTCCCAAAGTGCCATTTTCACAGTAAAAAGGCCTGGTTCACTTTTGCTTAGCTTAGTCTGTAACTTGAAAACTATGTACCGTATGGCCCTATAAACTGTGTTGGGATGAAAGCTAGCCACTTTGAGCAATGTGGGAAGTGCTGGGGCAGTTTGGGACAACAGGGCCAAAATGTCACTTTCACAGTCCCAAAGTGCCATTTTCACAGTAAAAAGGCCTGGTTCACTTTTGCTTAGCTTAGTCTGTAACTTGAAAACTATGTACCGTATGGCCCTATAAACTGTGTTGGGATGAAAGCTAGCCACTTTGAGCAGTGTGGGAAGTGCTGGGGCAGTTTGGGACAACAGGGCCAAAATGTCACTTTCACAGTCCCAAAGTGCCATTTTCACAGTAAAAAGGCCTGGTTCACTTTTGCTTAGCTTAGTCTGTAACTTGAAAACTATGTACCGTATGGCCCTATAAACTGTGTTGGGATGAAAGCTAGCCACTTTGAGCATTGTGGCAAGAGCTGGGGCAGTTTGGGACAACAGGGAACGAACAGGGCCAAAATGTCACTTTCACAGTCCCAAAGTGCCATTTTCACAGTAAAAAGGCCTGGTTCACTTTTGCTTAGCTTAGTCTGTAACTTGAAAACTATGTACCGTATGGCCCTATAAACTGTGTTGGGATGAAAGCTAGCCACTTTGAGCAATGTGGGAAGTGCTGGGGCAGTTTGGGACAACAGGGCCAAAATGTCACTTTCACAGTCCCAAAGTGCCATTTTCACAGTAAAAAGGCCTGGTTCACTTTTGCTTAGCTTAGTCTGTAACTTGAAAACTATGTACCGTATGGCCCTATAAACTGTGTTGGGATGAAAGCTAGCCACTTTGAGCAATGTGGGAAGTGCTGGGGCAGTTTGGGACAACAGGGCCAAAATGTCACTTTCACAGTCCCAAAGTGCCATTTTCACAGTAAAAAGGCCTGGTTCACTTTTGCTTAGCTTAGTCTGTAACTTGAAAACTATGTACCGTATGGCCCTATAAACTGTGTTGGGATGAAAGCTAGCCACTTTGAGCAATGTGGGAAGTGCTGGGGCAGTTTGGGACAACAGGGCCAAAATGTCACTTTCACAGTCCCAAAGTGCCGTTTTCACAGTAAAAAAAAAAAGATTCATTTTGCTTAGCTTAGTCTGTAACTTGAAAACTATGTACCGTATGGCCCTATAAACTGTGTTGGGATGAAAGCTAGCCACTTTGAGCAATGTGGGAAGTGCTGGGGCAGTTTGGGACAACAGGGCCAAAATGTCACTTTCACAGTCCCAAAGTGCCATTTTCACAGTAAAAAGGCCTGGTTCACTTTTGCTTAGCTTAGTCTGTAACTTGAAAACTATGTACCGTATGGCCCTATAAACTGTGTTGGGATGAAAGCTAGCCACTTTGAGCAATGTGGGAAGTGCTGGGGCAGTTTGGGACAACAGGGCCAAAATGTCACTTTCACAGTCCCAAAGTGCCATTTTCACAGTAAAAAGGCCTGGTTCACTTTTGCTTAGCTTAGTCTGTAACTTGAAAACTATGTACCGTATGGCCCTATAAACTGTGTTGGGATGAAAGCTAGCCACTTTGAGCAATGTGGGAAGTGCTGGGGCAGTTTGGGACAACAGGGCCAAAATGTCACTTTCACAGTCCCAAAGTGCCATTTTCACAGTAAAAAAAAAACAGATTCATTTTGCTTAGCTTAGTCTGTAACTTGAAAACTATGTACCGTATGGCCCTATAAACTGTGTTGGGATGAAAGCTAGCCACTTTGAGCAATGTGGGAAGTGCTGGGGCAGTTTGGGACAACAGGGCCAAAATGTCACTTTCACAGTCCCAAAGTGCCATTTTCACAGTAAAAAGGCCTGGTTCACTTTTGCTTAGCTTAGTCTGTAACTTGAAAACTATGTACCGTATGGCCCTATAAACTGTGTTGGGATGAAAGCTAGCCACTTTGAGCATTGTGGCAAGAGCTGGGGCAGTTTGGGACAACAGGGCCAAAATGTCACTTTCACAGTCCCAAAGTGCCATTTTCACAGTAAAAAGGCCTGGTTCACTTTTGCTTAGCTTAGTCTGTAACTTGAAAACTATGTACCGTATGGCCCTATAAACTGTGTTGGGATGAAAGCTAGCCACTTTGAGCAGTGTGGGAAGTGCTGGGGCAGTTTGGGACAACAGGGCCAAAATGTCACTTTCACAGTCCCAAAGTGCCATTTTCACAGTAAAAAGGCCTGGTTCACTTTTGCTTAGCTTAGTCTGTAACTTGAAAACTATGTACCGTATGGCCCTATAAACTGTGTTGGGATGAAAGCTAGCCACTTTGAGCATTGTGGCAAGAGCTGGGGCAGTTTGGGACAACAGGGAACGAACAGGGCCAAAATGTCACTTTCACAGTCCCAAAGTGCCATTTTCACAGTAAAAAGGCCTGGTTCACTTTTGCTTAGCTTAGTCTGTAACTTGAAAACTATGTACCGTATGGCCCTATAAACTGTGTTGGGATGAAAGCTAGCCACTTTGAGCAATGTGGGAAGTGCTGGGGCAGTTTGGGACAACAGGGCCAAAATGTCACTTTCACAGTCCCAAAGTGCCATTTTCACAGTAAAAAGGCCTGGTTCACTTTTGCTTAGCTTAGTCTGTAACTTGAAAACTATGTACCGTATGGCCCTATAAACTGTGTTGGGATGAAAGCTAGCCACTTTGAGCAATGTGGGAAGTGCTGGGGCAGTTTGGGACAACAGGGCCAAAATGTCACTTTCACAGTCCCAAAGTGCCATTTTCACAGTAAAAAGGCCTGGTTCACTTTTGCTTAGCTTAGTCTGTAACTTGAAAACTATGTACCGTATGGCCCTATAAACTGTGTTGGGATGAAAGCTAGCCACTTTGAGCAATGTGGGAAGTGCTGGGGCAGTTTGGGACAACAGGGCCAAAATGTCACTTTCACAGTCCCAAAGTGCCGTTTTCACAGTAAAAAAAAAAAGATTCATTTTGCTTAGCTTAGTCTGTAACTTGAAAACTATGTACCGTATGGCCCTATAAACTGTGTTGGGATGAAAGCTAGCCACTTTGAGCAATGTGGGAAGTGCTGGGGCAGTTTGGGACAACAGGGCCAAAATGTCACTTTCACAGTCCCAAAGTGCCATTTTCACAGTAAAAAGGCCTGGTTCACTTTTGCTTAGCTTAGTCTGTAACTTGAAAACTATGTACCGTATGGCCCTATAAACTGTGTTGGGATGAAAGCTAGCCACTTTGAGCAATGTGGGAAGTGCTGGGGCAGTTTGGGACAACAGGGCCAAAATGTCACTTTCACAGTCCCAAAGTGCCATTTTCACAGTAAAAAGGCCTGGTTCACTTTTGCTTAGCTTAGTCTGTAACTTGAAAACTATGTACCGTATGGCCCTATAAACTGTGTTGGGATGAAAGCTAGCCACTTTGAGCAATGTGGGAAGTGCTGGGGCAGTTTGGGACAACAGGGCCAAAATGTCACTTTCACAGTCCCAAAGTGCCATTTTCACAGTAAAAAAAAACAGATTCATTTTGCTTAGCTTAGTCTGTAACTTGAAAACTATGTACCGTATGGCCCTATAAACTGTGTTGGGATGAAAGCTAGCCACTTTGAGCAATGTGGGAAGTGCTGGGGCAGTTTGGGACAACAGGGCCAAAATGTCACTTTCACAGTCCCAAAGTGCCATTTTCACAGTAAAAAGGCCTGGTTCACTTTTGCTTAGCTTAGTCTGTAACTTGAAAACTATGTACCGTATGGCCCTATAAACTGTGTTGGGATGAAAGCTAGCCACTTTGAGCATTGTGGCAAGAGCTGGGGCAGTTTGGGACAACAGGGCCAAAATGTCACTTTCACAGTCCCAAAGTGCCATTTTCACAGTAAAAAGGCCTGGTTCACTTTTGCTTAGCTTAGTCTGTAACTTGAAAACTATGTACCGTATGGCCCTATAAACTGTGTTGGGATGAAAGCTAGCCACTTTGAGCAGTGTGGGAAGTGCTGGGGCAGTTTGGGACAACAGGGCCAAAATGTCACTTTCACAGTCCCAAAGTGCCATTTTCACAGTAAAAAGGCCTGGTTCACTTTTGCTTAGCTTAGTCTGTAACTTGAAAACTATGTACCGTATGGCCCTATAAACTGTGTTGGGATGAAAGCTAGCCACTTTGAGCATTGTGGCAAGAGCTGGGGCAGTTTGGGACAACAGGGAACGAACAGGGCCAAAATGTCCGGGCCAAAATGTCACTTTCACAGTCCCAAAGTGCCATTTTCACAGTAAAAAGGCCTGGTTCACTTTTGCTTAGCTTAGTCTGTAACTTGAAAACTATGTACCGTATGGCCCTATAAACTGTGTTGGGATGAAAGCTAGCCACTTTGAGCAATGTGGGAAGTGCTGGGGCAGTTTGGGACAACAGGGCCAAAATGATCACTTTCACAGTCCCAAAGTGCCATTTTCACAGTAAAAAGGCCTGGTCACTTTTGCTTAGCTTAGTCTGTAACTTGAAAACTATGTACCGTATGGCCCTATAAACTGTGTTGGATGAAGCTAGCCACTTTTGAGCAATGTGGAAGTGCTGGGGCAGTTTGGGACAACAGGGCCAAAATGTCACTTTCACAGTCCCAAAGTGCCATTTTCACAGTAAAAAGGCCTGTTCACTTTTGCTTAGCTTAGTCTGTAACTTGAAAACTATGTACCGTATGGCCCTATAAACTGTGTTGGGATGAAAGCTAGCCACTTTGAGCAATGTGGGAAGTGCTGGGGCAGTTTGGGACAACAGGGCCAAAATGTCACTTTCACAGTCCAAAGTGCCGTTTTCACAGTAAAAAAAGCTTTCACTTTTGCTTAGCTTAGTCTGTAACTTGAAAACTATGTACCGTATGGCCCTATAAACTGTGTTGGGATGAAAGCTAGCCACTTTGAGCAATGTGGAAGTGCTGGGCAGTTTGGGACAACAGGGCCAAAATGTCACTTTCACAGTCCCAAAGTGCCATTTTCACAGTAAAAAGGCTCTGGTTCACTTTTGCTTAGCTTAGTCTGTAACTTGAAAACTATGTACCGTATGGCCCTATAAACTGTGTTGGGATGAAAGCTAGCACTTTGAGCAATGTGGGAAGTGCTGGGGCAGTTTGGACAACAGTGCCAAAATGTCACTTTCACAGTCCCAAAGTGCCATTTTCACAGTTAAAAGGCCTGGTTCACTTTGCTTAGCTTAGTCTGTAACTTGAAAACTATGTACCGTATGGCCCTATAAACTGTGTTGGGATGAAAGCTAGCCACTTTGAGCAATGTGGGAAGTGCTGGGCAGTTTGGGACAACAGGGCCAAAATGTCACTATTCACAGTCCCCAAAGTGCCATTTTCACAGTAAAAAAGGACTGTTCACTTTTGCTTAGCTTAGTCTGTAACTTGAAAACTATGTACCGTATGGCCCTATAAACTGTGTTGGGATGAAAGCTAGCCACTTTGAGCAATGTGGGAAGTGCTGGGCAGTTTGGGACAACAGGGCCAAAATGTCACTTTCACAGTCCCAAAAGTGCCATTTTCACAGTAAAAAAAAACAGATTCATTTTGCTTAGCTTAGTCTGTAACTTGAAAACTATGTACCGTATGGCCCTATAAACTGTGTTGGGATGAAAGCTAGCCACTTTGAGCAATGTGGGAAGTGCTGGGGCAGTTTGGGACAACAGGGCCAAAATGTCACTTTCACAGTCCCAAAGTGCCATTTTCACAGTAAAAAGGCCTGGTTCACTTTTGCTTAGCTTAGTCTGTAACTTGAAAACTATGTACCGTATGGCCCTATAAACTGTGTTGGGATGAAAGCTAGCCACTTTGAGCAATGTGGGAAGTGCTGGGGCAGTTTGGGACAACAGGGCCCAAAATGTCACTTTCACAGTCCCAAAGTGCCATTTTCACAGTAAAAAACCGATTCATTTTGCTTAGCTTAGTCTGTAACTTGAAAACTATGTACCGTATGGCCCTATAAACTGTGTTGGGATGAAAGCTAGCCACTTTGAGCAATGTGGGAAGTGCTGGGGCAGTTTGGGACAACCAGGGCCAAAATGTCACTTTCACAGTTCCCAAAGTGCCGTTTTCACAGTAAAAAAAAAGATTCATTTTGCTTAGCTTTGTCTGTAACTTGAAAACTATGTACCGTATGGCCCTATAAACTGTGTTGGATGAAAGCTAGCCACTTTGAGCAATGTGGGAAGTGCTGGGGCAGTTTGGGACAACAGGGCCAAAATGTCACTTTCACAGTCCCAAAGTGCCATTTTCACAGTAAAAAGGCCTGGTTCACTTTTGCTTAGCTTAGTCTGTAACTTGAAAACTATGTACCGTATGGCCCTATAAACTGTGTTGGGATGAAAGCTAGCCACTTTGAGCAATGTGGGAAGTGCTGGGGCAGTTTGGGACACAGGGCCAAAATGTCACTTTCACAGTCCAAAGTGCCATTTTCACAGTAAAAAGGCCTGGTTCACTTTTGCTTAGCTTAGTCTGTAACTTGAAAACTATGTACCGTATGGCCCTATAAACTGTGTTGGGATGAAAGCTAGCCACTTTGAGCATTGTGGCAAGAGCTGGGCAGTTTGGACAACAGGGAACAAACAGGGCCAAAATGTCACTTTCACAGTCCCAAAGTGCCATTTTCACAGTAAAAAGGCCTGGTTCACTTTTGCTTAGCTTAGTCTGTAACTTGAAAACTATGTACCGTATGGCCCTATAAACTGTGTTGGATGAAAGCTAGCCACTTTGAGCAATGTGGGAAGTGCTGGGGCAGTTTGGGACAACAGGGCCAAAATGTCACTTTCACAGTCCAAAGTGCCATTTTCACAGTAAAAAGGCCTGGTTCACTTTTGCTTAGCTTAGTCTGTAACTTGAAAACTATGTACCGTATGGCCCTATAAACTGTGTTGGGATGAAAGCTAGCCACTTTGAGCAATGTGGGAAGTGCTGGGGCAGTTTGGGACAACAGGGCCAAAATGTCACTTTCACAGTCCCAAAGTGCCATTTTCACAGTAAAAAGGCCTGGTTCACTTTGCTTAGCTTAGTCTGTAACTTGAAAACTATGTACCGTATGGCCCTATAAACTGTGTTGGGATGAAAGCTAGCCACTTTGAGCAGTGTGGGAAGTGCTGGGGCAGTTTGGGACAACAGGGCCAAAATGTCACTTTCACAGTCCCAAAGTGCCATTTTCACAGTAAAAAGCCTGGTTCACTTTTGCTTAGCTTAGTCTGTAACTTGAAAACTATGTACCGTATGGCCCTATAAACTGTGTTGGGATGAAAGCTAGCCACTTTGAGCATTGTGGCAAGAGCTGGGGCAGTTTGGGACAACAGGAACGAACAGGGCCAAAATGTCACTTTCACAGTCCCAAAGTGCCATTTTCACAGTAAAAAGGCCTGGTTCACTTTTGCTTAGCTTAGTCTGTAACTTGAAAACTATGTACCGTATGGCCCTATAAACTGTGTTGGGATGAAAGCTAGCCACTTTGAGCAATGTGGGAAGTGCTGGGGCAGTTTGGGACAACAGGGCCAAAATGTCACTTTCACAGTCCCAAAGTGCCATTTTCACAGTAAAAAGGCCTGGTTCACTTTTGCTTAGCTTAGTCTGTAACTTGAAAACTATGTACCGTATGGCCCTATAAACTGTGTTGGGATGAAAGCTAGCCACTTTGAGCAATGTGGGAAGTGCTGGGGCAGTTTGGGACAACAGGGCCAAAATGTTCATTTTGCTTAGCTTAGTCTGTAACTTGAAAACTATGTACCGTATGGCCCTATAAACTGTGTTGGGATGAAAGCTAGCCACTTTGAGCAATGTGGGAAGTGCTGGGGCAGTTTGGGACAACAGGGCCAAAATGTCACTTTCACAGTCCCAAAGTGCCATTTTCACAGTAAAAAGGCCTGGTTCACTTTTGCTTAGCTTAGTCTGTAACTTGAAAACTATGTACCGTATGGCCCTATAAACTGTGTTGGGATGAAAGCTAGCCACTTTGAGCAATGTGGGAAGTGCTGGGCAGTTTGGGACAACAGGGCCAAAATGTCACTTTCACAGTCCCAAAGTGCCATTTTCACAGTAAAAAGGCCTGGTTCACTTTTGCTTAGCTTAATCTGTAACTTGAAAACTATGTACCGTATGGCCCTATAAACTGTGTTGGGATGAAAGCTAGCCACTTTGAGCAGTGTGGGAAGTGCTGGGGCAGTTTGGGACAACAGGGCCAAAATGTCACTTTCACAGTCCCAAAGTGCCATTTTCACAGTAAAAAGGCCTGGTTCACTTTTGCTTAGCTTAGTCTGTAACTTGAAAACTATGTACCGTATGGCCCTATAAACTGTGTTGGGATGAAAGCTAGCCACTTTGAGCATTGTGGCAAGAGCTGGGGCAGTTTGGGACAACAGGGAACGAACAGGGCCAAAATGTCACTTTCACAGTCCCAAAGTGCCATTTTCACAGTAAAAAGGCCTGGTTCACTTTTGCTTAGCTTAGTCTGTAACTTGAAAACTATGTACCGTATGGCCCTATAAACTGTGTTGGGATGAAAGCTAGCCACTTTGAGCAATGTGGGAAGTGCTGGGGCAGTTTGGGACAACAGGGCCAAAATGTCACTTTCACAGTCCCAAAGTGCCATTTTCACAGTAAAAAGGCCTGGTTCACTTTTGCTTAGCTTAGTCTGTAACTTGAAAACTATGTACCGTATGGCCCTATAAACTGTGTTGGGATGAAAGCTAGCCACTTTGAGCAATGTGGGAAGTGCTGGGGCAGTTTGGGACAACAGGGCCAAAATGTCACTTTCACAGTCCCAAAGTGCCATTTTCACAGTAAAAAGGCCTGGTTCACTTTTGCTTAGCTTAGTCTGTAACTTGAAAACTATGTACCGTATGGCCCTATAAACTGTGTTGGGATGAAAGCTAGCCACTTTGAGCAATGTGGGAAGTGCTGGGGCAGTTTGGGACAACAGGGCCAAAATGTCACTTTCACAGTCCCAAAGTGCCATTTTCACAGTAAAAAGGCCTGGTTCACTTTTGCTTAGCTTAGTCTGTAACTTGAAAACTATGTACCGTATGGCCCTATAAACTGTGTTGGGATGAAAGCTAGCCACTTTGAGCAATGTGGGAAGTGCTGGGGCAGTTTGGGACAACAGGGCCAAAATGTCACTTTCACAGTCCCAAAGTGCCATTTTCACAGTAAAAAGGCCTGGTTCACTTTTGCTTAGCTTAGTCTGTAACTTGAAAACTATGTACCGTATGGCCCTATAAACTGTGTTGGGATGAAAGCTAGCCACTTTGAGCAATGTGGGAAGTGCTGGGGCAGTTTGGGACAACAGGGCCAAAATGTCACTTTCACAGTCCCAAAGTGCCATTTTCACAGTAAAAAGGCCTGGTTCACTTTTGCTTAGCTTAATCTGTAACTTGAAAACTATGTACCGTATGGCCCTATAAACTGTGTTGGGATGAAAGCTAGCCACTTTGAGCAGTGTGGGAAGTGCTGGGGCAGTTTGGGACAACAGGGCCAAAATGTCACTTTCACAGTCCCAAAGTGCCATTTTCACAGTAAAAAGGCCTGGTTCACTTTTGCTTAGCTTAGTCTGTAACTTGAAAACTATGTACCGTATGGCCCTATAAACTGTGTTGGGATGAAAGCTAGCCACTTTGAGCATTGTGGCAAGAGCTGGGGCAGTTTGGGACAACAGGGAACGAACAGGGCCAAAATGTCACTTTCACAGTCCCAAAGTGCCATTTTCACAGTAAAAAGGCCTGGTTCACTTTTGCTTAGCTTAGTCTGTAACTTGAAAACTATGTACCGTATGGCCCTATAAACTGTGTTGGGATGAAAGCTAGCCACTTTGAGCAATGTGGGAAGTGCTGGGGCAGTTTGGGACAACAGGGCCAAAATGTCACTTTCACAGTCCCAAAGTGCCGTTTTCACAGTAAAAAAAAAAAGATTCATTTTGCTTAGCTTAGTCTGTAACTTGAAAACTATGTACCGTATGGCCCTATAAACTGTGTTGGGATGAAAGCTAGCCACTTTGAGCAATGTGGGAAGTGCTGGGGCAGTTTGGGACAACAGGGCCAAAATGTCACTTTCACAGTCCCAAAGTGCCATTTTCACAGTAAAAAGGCCTGGTTCACTTTTGCTTAGCTTAGTCTGTAACTTGAAAACTATGTACCGTATGGCCCTATAAACTGTGTTGGGATGAAAGCTAGCCACTTTGAGCAATGTGGGAAGTGCTGGGGCAGTTTGGGACAACAGGGCCAAAATGTCACTTTCACAGTCCCAAAGTGCCATTTTCACAGTAAAAAGGCCTGGTTCACTTTTGCTTAGCTTAGTCTGTAACTTGAAAACTATGTACCGTATGGCCCTATAAACTGTGTTGGGATGAAAGCTAGCCACTTTGAGCAATGTGGGAAGTGCTGGGGCAGTTTGGGACAACAGGGCCAAAATGTCACTTTCACAGTCCCAAAGTGCCATTTTCACAGTAAAAAGGCCTGGTTCACTTTTGCTTAGCTTAGTCTGTAACTTGAAAACTATGTACCGTATGGCCCTATAAACTGTGTTGGGATGAAAGCTAGCCACTTTGAGCAATGTGGGAAGTGCTGGGGCAGTTTGGGACAACAGGGCCAAAATGTCACTTTCACAGTCCCAAAGTGCCATTTTCACAGTAAAAAGGCCTGGTTCACTTTTGCTTAGCTTAATCTGTAACTTGAAAACTATGTACCGTATGGCCCTATAAACTGTGTTGGGATGAAAGCTAGCCACTTTGAGCAGTGTGGGAAGTGCTGGGGCAGTTTGGGACAACAGGGCCAAAATGTCACTTTCACAGTCCCAAAGTGCCATTTTCACAGTAAAAAGGCCTGGTTCACTTTTGCTTAGCTTAGTCTGTAACTTGAAAACTATGTACCGTATGGCCCTATAAACTGTGTTGGGATGAAAGCTAGCCACTTTGAGCATTGTGGCAAGAGCTGGGGCAGTTTGGGACAACAGGGAACGAACAGGGCCAAAATGTCACTTTCACAGTCCCAAAGTGCCATTTTCACAGTAAAAAGGCCTGGTTCACTTTTGCTTAGCTTAGTCTGTAACTTGAAAACTATGTACCGTATGGCCCTATAAACTGTGTTGGGATGAAAGCTAGCCACTTTGAGCAATGTGGGAAGTGCTGGGGCAGTTTGGGACAACAGGGCCAAAATGTCACTTTCACAGTCCCAAAGTGCCGTTTTCACAGTAAAAAAAAAAAGATTCATTTTGCTTAGCTTAGTCTGTAACTTGAAAACTATGTACCGTATGGCCCTATAAACTGTGTTGGGATGAAAGCTAGCCACTTTGAGCAATGTGGGAAGTGCTGGGGCAGTTTGGGACAACAGGGCCAAAATGTCACTTTCACAGTCCCAAAGTGCCATTTTCACAGTAAAAAGGCCTGGTTCACTTTTGCTTAGCTTAGTCTGTAACTTGAAAACTATGTACCGTATGGCCCTATAAACTGTGTTGGGATGAAAGCTAGCCACTTTGAGCAATGTGGGAAGTGCTGGGGCAGTTTGGGACAACAGGGCCAAAATGTCACTTTCACAGTCCCAAAGTGCCATTTTCACAGTAAAAAGGCCTGGTTCACTTTTGCTTAGCTTAGTCTGTAACTTGAAAACTATGTACCGTATGGCCCTATAAACTGTGTTGGGATGAAAGCTAGCCACTTTGAGCAGTGTGGGAAGTGCTGGGGCAGTTTGGGACAACAGGGCCAAAATGTCACTTTCACAGTCCCAAAGTGCCATTTTCACAGTAAAAAGGCCTGGTTCACTTTTGCTTAGCTTAGTCTGTAACTTGAAAACTATGTACCGTATGGCCCTATAAACTGTGTTGGGATGAAAGCTAGCCACTTTGAGCATTGTGGCAAGAGCTGGGGCAGTTTGGGACAACAGGGAACGAACAGGGCCAAAATGTCACTTTCACAGTCCCAAAGTGCCATTTTCACAGTAAAAAGGCCTGGTTCACTTTTGCTTAGCTTAGTCTGTAACTTGAAAACTATGTACCGTATGGCCCTATAAACTGTGTTGGGATGAAAGCTAGCCACTTTGAGCAATGTGGGAAGTGCTGGGGCAGTTTGGGACAACAGGGCCAAAATGTCACTTTCACAGTCCCAAAGTGCCATTTTCACAGTAAAAAGGCCTGGTTCACTTTTGCTTAGCTTAGTCTGTAACTTGAAAACTATGTACCGTATGGCCCTATAAACAGTGTTGGGATGAAAGCTAGCCACTTTGAGCAATGTGGGACGTGCTGGGGCAGTTTGGGACAACAGGGCCAAAATGTCACTTTCACAGTCCCAAAGTGCCGTTTTCACAGTAAAAAAAAAAAGATTCATTTTGCTTAGCTTAGTCTGTAACTTGAAAACTATGTACCGTATGGCCCTATAAACTGTGTTGGGATGAAAGCTAGCCACTTTGAGCAATGTGGGAAGTGCTGGGGCAGTTTGGGACAACAGGGCCAAAATGTCACTTTCACAGTCCCAAAGTGCCATTTTCACAGTAAAAAGGCCTGGTTCACTTTTGCTTAGCTTAGTCTGTAACTTGAAAACTATGTACCGTATGGCCCTATAAACTGTGTTGGGATGAAAGCTAGCCACTTTGAGCAATGTGGGAAGTGCTGGGGCAGTTTGGGACAACAGGGCCAAAATGTCACTTTCACAGTCCCAAAGTGCCATTTTCACAGTAAAAAGGCCTGGTTCACTTTTGCTTAGCTTAGTCTGTAACTTGAAAACTATGTACCGTATGGCCCTATAAACTGTGTTGGGATGAAAGCTAGCCACTTTGAGCAATGTGGGAAGTGCTGGGGCAGTTTGGGACAACAGGGCCAAAATGTCACTTTCACAGTCCCAAAGTGCCATTTTCACAGTAAAAAGGCCTGGTTCACTTTTGCTTAGCTTAGTCTGTAACTTGAAAACTATGTACCGTATGGCCCTATAAACTGTGTTGGGATGAAAGCTAGCCACTTTGAGCAATGTGGGAAGTGCTGGGGCAGTTTGGGACAACAGGGCCAAAATGTCACTTTCACAGTCCCAAAGTGCCATTTTCACAGTAAAAAAAAAACAGATTCATTTTGCTTAGCTTAGTCTGTAACTTGAAAACTATGTACCGTATGGCCCTATAAACTGTGTTGGGATGAAAGCTAGCCACTTTGAGCAATGTGGGAAGTGCTGGGGCAGTTTGGGACAACAGGGCCAAAATGTCACTTTCACAGTCCCAAAGTGCCATTTTCACAGTAAAAAGGCCTGGTTCACTTTTGCTTAGCTTAGTCTGTAACTTGAAAACTATGTACCGTATGGCCCTATAAACTGTGTTGGGATGAAAGCTAGCCACTTTGAGCAATGTGGGAAGTGCTGGGGCAGTTTGGGACAACAGGGCCAAAATGTCACTTTCACAGTCCCAAAGTGCCGTTTTCACAGTAAAAAAAAACAGATTCATTTTGCTTAGCTTAGTCTGTAACTTGAAAACTATGTACCGTATGGCCCTATAAACTGTGTTGGGATGAAAGCTAGCCACTTTGAGCAATGTGGGAAGTGCTGGGGCAGTTTGGGACAACAGGGCCAAAATGTCACTTTCACAGTCCCAAAGTGCCATTTTCACAGTAAAAAGGCCTGGTTCACTTTTGCTTAGCTTAGTCTGTAACTTGAAAACTATGTACCGTATGGCCCTATAAACTGTGTTGGGATGAAAGCTAGCCACTTTGAGCAATGTGGGAAGTGCTGGGGCAGTTTGGGACAACAGGGCCAAAATGTCACTTTCACAGTCCCAAAGTGCCATTTTCACAGTAAAAAAAAAACAGATTCATTTTGCTTAGCTTAGTCTGTAACTTGAAAACTATGTACCGTATGGCCCTATAAACTGTGTTGGGATGAAAGCTAGCCACTTTGAGCAATGTGGGAAGTGCTGGGGCAGTTTGGGACAACAGGGCCAAAATGTCACTTTCACAGTCCCAAAGTGCCATTTTCACAGTAAAAAGGCCTGGTTCACTTTTGCTTAGCTTAGTCTGTAACTTGAAAACTATGTACCGTATGGCCCTATAAACTGTGTTGGGATGAAAGCTAGCCACTTTGAGCAATGTGGGAAGTGCTGGGGCAGTTTGGGACAACAGGGCCAAAATGTCACTTTCACAGTCCCAAAGTGCCGTTTTCACAGTAAAAAAAAACAGATTCATTTTGCTTAGCTTAGTCTGTAACTTGAAAACTATGTACCGTATGGCCCTATAAACTGTGTTGGGATGAAAGCTAGCCACTTTGAGCAATGTGGGAAGTGCTGGGGCAGTTTGGGACCAACAGGGCCAAAATGTCACTTTCACAGTCCCAAAGTGCCGTTTTCACAGTAAAAAAAAAAAGATTCATTTTGCTTAGCTTTGTCTGTAACTTGAAAACTATGTACCGTATGGCCCTATAAACTGTGTTGGGATGAAAGCTAGCCACTTTGAGCAATGTGGGAAGTGCTGGGGCAGTTTGGGACAACAGGGCCAAAATGTCACTTTCACAGTCCCAAAGTGCCATTTTCACAGTAAAAAGGCCTGGTTCACTTTTGCTTAGCTTAGTCTGTAACTTGAAAACTATGTACCGTATGGCCCTATAAACTGTGTTGGGATGAAAGCTAGCCACTTTGAGCAATGTGGGAAGTGCTGGGGCAGTTTGGGACAACAGGGCCAAAATGTCACTTTCACAGTCCCAAAGTGCCATTTTCACAGTAAAAAGGCCTGGTTCACTTTTGCTTAGCTTAGTCTGTAACTTGAAAACTATGTACCGTATGGCCCTATAAACTGTGTTGGGATGAAAGCTAGCCACTTTGAGCATTGTGGCAAGAGCTGGGGCAGTTTGGGACACAGGAACGAACAGGGCCAAAATGTCACTTTCACAGTCCCAAAGTGCCATTTTCACAGTAAAAAGGCCTGGTTCACTTTTGCTTAGCTTAGTCTGTAACTTGAAAACTATGTACCGTATGGCCCTATAAACTGTGTTGGGATGAAAGCTAGCCACTTTGAGCAATGTGGGAAGTGCTGGGGCAGTTTGGGACAACAGGGCCAAAATGTCACTTTCACAGTCCCAAAGTGCCATTTTCACAGTAAAAAGGCCTGGTTCACTTTTGCTTAGCTTAGTCTGTAACTTGAAAACTATGTACCGTATGGCCCTATAAACTGTGTTGGGATGAAAGCTAGCCACTTTGAGCAATGTGGGAAGTGCTGGGGCAGTTTGGGACAACAGGGCCAAAATGTCACTTTCACAGTCCCAAAGTGCCATTTTCACAGTAAAAAGGCCTGGTTCACTTTTGCTTAGCTTAGTCTGTAACTTGAAAACTATGTACCGTATGGCCCTATAAACTGTGTTGGGATGAAAGCTAGCCACTTTGAGCAGTGTGGGAAGTGCTGGGGCAGTTTGGGACAACAGGGCCAAAATGTCACTTTCACAGTCCCAAAGTGCCATTTTCACAGTAAAAAGGCCTGGTTCACTTTTGCTTAGCTTAGTCTGTAACTTGAAAACTATGTACCGTATGGCCCTATAAACTGTGTTGGGATGAAAGCTAGCCACTTTGAGCATTGTGGCAAGAGCTGGGGCAGTTTGGGACAACAGGGAACGAACAGGGCCAAAATGTCACTTTCACAGTCCCAAAGTGCCATTTTCACAGTAGAAAGGCCTGGTTCACTTTTGCTTAGCTTAGTCTGTAACTTGAAAACTATGTACCGTATGGCCCTATAAACTGTGTTGGGATGAAAGCTAGCCACTTTGAGCAATGTGGGAAGTGCTGGGGCCGTTTGGGACAACAGGGCCAAAATGTCACTTTCACAGTCCCAAAGTGCCATTTTCACAGTAAAAAGGCCTGGTTCACTTTTGCTTAGCTTAGTCTGTAACTTGAAAACTATGTACCGTATGGCCCTATAAACTGTGTTGGGATGAAAGCTAGCCACTTTGAGCAATGTGGGAAGTGCTGGGGCAGTTTGGGACAACAGGGCCAAAATGTCACTTTCACAGTCCCAAAGTGCCATTTTCACAGTAAAAAGGCCTGGTTCACTTTTGCTTAGCTTAGTCTGTAAC
Source organism: Protomyctophum bolini (assembly GCF_963924005.1). NCBI lineage: Eukaryota > Metazoa > Chordata > Actinopteri > Myctophiformes > Myctophidae > Protomyctophum > Protomyctophum bolini. The sequence continues at coordinate 22,463 of NW_027665940.1, forward strand.
TTGAAAACTATGTACCGTATGGCCCTATAAACTGTGTTGGGATGAAAGCTAGCCACTTTGAGCAATGTGGGAAGTGCTGGGGCAGTTTGGGACAACAGGGCCAAAATGTCACTTTCACAGTCCCAAAGTGCCGTTTTCACAGTAAAAAAAAAAGATTCACTTTTGCTTAGCTTAGTCTGTAACTTGAAAACGATGTACCGTATGGCCCTATAAACTGTGTTGGGATGAAAGCTAGCCACTTTGAGCAATGTGGGAAGTGCTGGGGCAGTTTGGGACAACAGGGCCAAAATGTCACTTTCACAGTCCCAAAGTGCCGTTTTCACAGTAAAAAAAAAAAGATTCATTTTGCTTAGCTTAGTCTGTAACTTGAAAACTATGTACCGTATGGCCCTATAAACTGTGTTGGGATGAAAGCTAGCCACTTTGAGCAATGTGGGAAGTGCTGGGGCAGTTTGGGACAACAGGGCCAAAATGTCACTTTCACAGTCCCAAAGTGCCATTTTCACAGTAAAAAGGCCTGGTTCACTTTTGCTTAGCTTAGTCTGTAACTTGAAAACTATGTACCGTATGGCCCTATAAACTGTGTTGGGATGAAAGCTAGCCACTTTGAGCAATGTGGGAAGTGCTGGGGCAGTTTGGGACAACAGGGCCAAAATGTCACTTTCACAGTCCCAAAGTGCCATTTTCACAGTAAAAAGGCCTGGTTCACTTTTGCTTAGCTTAGTCTGTAACTTGAAAACTATGTACCGTATGGCCCTATAAACTGTGTTGGGATGAAAGCTAGCCACTTTGAGCAATGTGGGAAGTGCTGGGGCAGTTTGGGACAACAGGGCCAAAATGTCACTTTCACAGTCCCAAAGTGCCATTTTCACAGTAAAAAGGCCTGGTTCACTTTTGCTTAGCTTAGTCTGTAACTTGAAAACTATGTACCGTATGGCCCTATAAACTGTGTTGGGATGAAAGCTAGCCACTTTGAGCAATGTGGGAAGTGCTGGGGCAGTTTGGGACAACAGGGCCAAAATGTCACTTTCACAGTCCCAAAGTGCCATTTTCACAGTAAAAAAAAACAGATTCATTTTGCTTAGCTTAGTCTGTAACTTGAAAACTATGTACCGTATGGCCCTATAAACTGTGTTGGGATGAAAGCTAGCCACTTTGAGCAATGTGGGAAGTGCTGGGGCAGTTTGGGACAACAGGGCCAAAATGTCACTTTCACAGTCCCAAAGTGCCGTTTTCACAGTAAAAAAAAACAGATTCATTTTGCTTAGCTTAGTCTGTAACTTGAAAACTATGTACCGTATGGCCCTATAAACTGTGTTGGGATGAAAGCTAGCCACTTTGAGCAATGTGGGAAGTGCTGGGGCAGTTTGGGACAACAGGGCCAAAATGTCACTTTCACAGTCCCAAAGTGCCGTTTTCACAGTAAAAAAAAAAAGATTCATTTTGCTTAGCTTTGTCTGTAACTTGAAAACTATGTACCGTATGGCCCTATAAACTGTGTTGGGATGAAAGCTAGCCACTTTGAGCAATGTGGGAAGTGCTGGGGCAGTTTGGGACAACAGGGCCAAAATGTCACTTTCACAGTCCCAAAGTGCCATTTTCACAGTAAAAAGGCCTGGTTCACTTTTGCTTAGCTTAGTCTGTAACTTGAAAACTATGTACCGTATGGCCCTATAAACTGTGTTGGGATGAAAGCTAGCCACTTTGAGCAATGTGGGAAGTGCTGGGGCAGTTTGGGACAACAGGGCCAAAATGTCACTTTCACAGTCCCAAAGTGCCATTTTCACAGTAAAAAGGCCTGGTTCACTTTTGCTTAGCTTAGTCTGTAACTTGAAAACTATGTACCGTATGGCCCTATAAACTGTGTTGGGATGAAAGCTAGCCACTTTGAGCATTGTGGCAAGAGCTGGGGCAGTTTGGGACAACAGGGAACGAACAGGGCCAAAATGTCACTTTCACAGTCCCAAAGTGCCATTTTCACAGTAAAAAGGCCTGGTTCACTTTTGCTTAGCTTAGTCTGTAACTTGAAAACTATGTACCGTATGGCCCTATAAACTGTGTTGGGATGAAAGCTAGCCACTTTGAGCAATGTGGGAAGTGCTGGGGCAGTTTGGGACAACAGGGCCAAAATGTCACTTTCACAGTCCCAAAGTGCCATTTTCACAGTAAAAAGGCCTGGTTCACTTTTGCTTAGCTTAGTCTGTAACTTGAAAACTATGTACCGTATGGCCCTATAAACTGTGTTGGGATGAAAGCTAGCCACTTTGAGCAATGTGGGAAGTGCTGGGGCAGTTTGGGACAACAGGGCCAAAATGTCACTTTCACAGTCCCAAAGTGCCATTTTCACAGTAAAAAGGCCTGGTTCACTTTTGCTTAGCTTAGTCTGTAACTTGAAAACTATGTACCGTATGGCCCTATAAACTGTGTTGGGATGAAAGCTAGCCACTTTGAGCAGTGTGGGAAGTGCTGGGGCAGTTTGGGACAACAGGGCCAAAATGTCACTTTCACAGTCCCAAAGTGCCATTTTCACAGTAAAAAGGCCTGGTTCACTTTTGCTTAGCTTAGTCTGTAACTTGAAAACTATGTACCGTATGGCCCTATAAACTGTGTTGGGATGAAAGCTAGCCACTTTGAGCATTGTGGCAAGAGCTGGGGCAGTTTGGGACAACAGGGAACGAACAGGGCCAAAATGTCACTTTCACAGTCCCAAAGTGCCATTTTCACAGTAGAAAGGCCTGGTTCACTTTTGCTTAGCTTAGTCTGTAACTTGAAAACTATGTACCGTATGGCCCTATAAACTGTGTTGGGATGAAAGCTAGCCACTTTGAGCAATGTGGGAAGTGCTGGGGCCGTTTGGGACAACAGGGCCAAAATGTCACTTTCACAGTCCCAAAGTGCCATTTTCACAGTAAAAAGGCCTGGTTCACTTTTGCTTAGCTTAGTCTGTAACTTGAAAACTATGTACCGTATGGCCCTATAAACTGTGTTGGGATGAAAGCTAGCCACTTTGAGCAATGTGGGAAGTGCTGGGGCAGTTTGGGACAACAGGGCCAAAATGTCACTTTCACAGTCCCAAAGTGCCATTTTCACAGTAAAAAGGCCTGGTTCACTTTTGCTTAGCTTAGTCTGTAACTTGAAAACTATGTACCGTATGGCCCTATAAACTGTGTTGGGATGAAAGCTAGCCACTTTGAGCAATGTGGGAAGTGCTGGGGCAGTTTGGGACAACAGGGCCAAAATGTCACTTTCACAGTCCCAAAGTGCCGTTTTCACAGTAAAAAAAAAAAGATTCATTTTGCTTAGCTTAGTCTGTAACTTGAAAACGATGTACCGTATGGCCCTATAAACTGTGTTGGGATGAAAGCTAGCCACTTTGAGCAATGTGGGAAGTGCTGGGGCAGTTTGGGACAACAGGGCCAAAATGTCACTTTCACAGTCCCAAAGTGCCATTTTCACAGTAAAAAGGCCTGGTTCACTTTTGCTTAGCTTAGTCTGTAACTTGAAAACTATGTACCGTATGGCCCTATAAACTGTGTTGGGATGAAAGCTAGCCACTTTGAGCAATGTGGGAAGTGCTGGGGCAGTTTGGGACAACAGGGCCAAAATGTCACTTTCACAGTCCCAAAGTGCCATTTTCACAGTAAAAAGGCCTGGTTCACTTTTGCTTAGCTTAGTCTGTAACTTGAAAACTATGTACCGTATGGCCCTATAAACTGTGTTGGGATGAAAGCTAGCCACTTTGAGCAGTGTGGGAAGTGCTGGGGCAGTTTGGGACAACAGGGCCAAAATGTCACTTTCACAGTCCCAAAGTGCCATTTTCACAGTAAAAAGGCCTGGTTCACTTTTGCTTAGCTTAGTCTGTAACTTGAAAACTATGTACCGTATGGCCCTATAAACTGTGTTGGGATGAAAGCTAGCCACTTTGAGCATTGTGGCAAGAGCTGGGGCAGTTTGGGACAACAGGGAACGAACAGGGCCAAAATGTCACTTTCACAGTCCCAAAGTGCCATTTTCACAGTAAAAAGGCCTGGTTCACTTTTGCTTAGCTTAGTCTGTAACTTGAAAACTATGTACCGTATGGCCCTATAAACTGTGTTGGGATGAAAGCTAGCCACTTTGAGCAATGTGGGAAGTGCTGGGGCAGTTTGGGACAACAGGGCCAAAATGTCACTTTCACAGTCCCAAAGTGCCATTTTCACAGTAAAAAGGCCTGGTTCACTTTTGCTTAGCTTAGTCTGTAACTTGAAAACTATGTACCGTATGGCCCTATAAACTGTGTTGGGATGAAAGCTAGCCACTTTGAGCAATGTGGGAAGTGCTGGGGCAGTTTGGGACAACAGGGCCAAAATGTCACTTTCACAGTCCCAAAGTGCCATTTTCACAGTAAAAAGGCCTGGTTCACTTTTGCTTAGCTTAGTCTGTAACTTGAAAACTATGTACCGTATGGCCCTATAAACTGTGTTGGGATGAAAGCTAGCCACTTTGAGCAATGTGGGAAGTGCTGGGGCAGTTTGGGACAACAGGGCCAAAATGTCACTTTCACATCCCAAAGTGCCGTTTTCACAGTAAAAAAAAAAAGATTCATTTTGCTTAGCTTAGTCTGTAACTTGAAAACTATGTACCGTATGGCCCTATAAACTGTGTTGGGATGAAAGCTAGCCACTTTGAGCAATGTGGGAAGTGCTGGGGCAGTTTGGGACAACAGGGCCAAAATGTCACTTTCACAGTCCCAAAGTGCCATTTTCACAGTAAAAAGGCCTGGTTCACTTTTGCTTAGCTTAGTCTGTAACTTGAAAACTATGTACCGTATGGCCCTATAAACTGTGTTGGGATGAAAGCTAGCCACTTTGAGCAATGTGGGAAGTGCTGGGGCAGTTTGGGACAACAGGGCCAAAATGTCACTTTCACAGTCCCAAAGTGCCATTTTCACAGTAAAAAGGCCTGGTTCACTTTTGCTTAGCTTAGTCTGTAACTTGAAAACTATGTACCGTATGGCCCTATAAACTGTGTTGGGATGAAAGCTAGCCACTTTGAGCAATGTGGGAAGTGCTGGGGCAGTTTGGGACAACAGGGCCAAAATGTCACTTTCACAGTCCCAAAGTGCCATTTTCACAGTAAAAAAAAACAGATTCATTTTGCTTAGCTTAGTCTGTAACTTGAAAACTATGTACCGTATGGCCCTATAAACTGTGTTGGGATGAAAGCTAGCCACTTTGAGCAATGTGGGAAGTGCTGGGGCAGTTTGGGACAACAGGGCCAAAATGTCACTTTCACAGTCCCAAAGTGCCATTTTCACAGTAAAAAGGCCTGGTTCACTTTTGCTTAGCTTAGTCTGTAACTTGAAAACTATGTACCGTATGGCCCTATAAACTGTGTTGGGATGAAAGCTAGCCACTTTGAGCAATGTGGGAAGTGCTGGGGCAGTTTGGGACAACAGGGCCAAAATGTCACTTTCACAGTCCCAAAGTGCCATTTTCACAGTAAAAAAAAACAGATTCATTTTGCTTAGCTTAGTCTGTAACTTGAAAACTATGTACCGTATGGCCCTATAAACTGTGTTGGGATGAAAGCTAGCCACTTTGAGCAATGTGGGAAGTGCTGGGGCAGTTTGGGACAACAGGGCCAAAATGTCACTTTCACAGTCCCAAAGTGCCGTTTTCACAGTAAAAAAAAAAAGATTCATTTTGCTTAGCTTTGTCTGTAACTTGAAAACTATGTACCGTATGGCCCTATAAACTGTGTTGGGATGAAAGCTAGCCACTTTGAGCAATGTGGGAAGTGCTGGGGCAGTTTGGGACAACAGGGCCAAAATGTCACTTTCACAGTCCCAAAGTGCCATTTTCACAGTAAAAAGGCCTGGTTCACTTTTGCTTAGCTTAGTCTGTAACTTGAAAACTATGTACCGTATGGCCCTATAAACTGTGTTGGGATGAAAGCTAGCCACTTTGAGCAATGTGGGAAGTGCTGGGGCAGTTTGGGACAACAGGGCCAAAATGTCACTTTCACAGTCCCAAAGTGCCATTTTCACAGTAAAAAGGCCTGGTTCACTTTTGCTTAGCTTAGTCTGTAACTTGAAAACTATGTACCGTATGGCCCTATAAACTGTGTTGGGATGAAAGCTAGCCACTTTGAGCATTGTGGCAAGAGCTGGGGCAGTTTGGGACAACAGGGAACGAACAGGGCCAAAATGTCACTTTCACAGTCCCAAAGTGCCATTTTCACAGTAAAAAGGCCTGGTTCACTTTTGCTTAGCTTAGTCTGTAACTTGAAAACTATGTACCGTATGGCCCTATAAACTGTGTTGGGATGAAAGCTAGCCACTTTGAGCAATGTGGGAAGTGCTGGGGCAGTTTGGGACAACAGGGCCAAAATGTCACTTTCACAGTCCCAAAGTGCCATTTTCACAGTAAAAAGGCCTGGTTCACTTTTGCTTAGCTTAGTCTGTAACTTGAAAACTATGTACCGTATGGCCCTATAAACTGTGTTGGGATGAAAGCTAGCCACTTTGAGCAATGTGGGAAGTGCTGGGGCAGTTTGGGACAACAGGGCCAAAATGTCACTTTCACAGTCCCAAAGTGCCATTTTCACAGTAAAAAGGCCTGGTTCACTTTTGCTTAGCTTAGTCTGTAACTTGAAAACTATGTACCGTATGGCCCTATAAACTGTGTTGGGATGAAAGCTAGCCACTTTGAGCAATGTGGGAAGTGCTGGGGCAGTTTGGGACAACAGGGCCAAAATGTCACTTTCACAGTCCCAAAGTGCCATTTTCACAGTAAAAAGGCCTGGTTCACTTTTGCTTAGCTTAGTCTGTAACTTGAAAACTATGTACCGTATGGCCCTATAAACTGTGTTGGGATGAAAGCTAGCCACTTTGAGCAATGTGGGAAGTGCTGGGGCAGTTTGGGACAACAGGGCCAAAATGTCACTTTCACAGTCCCAAAGTGCCGTTTTCACAGTAAAAAAAAAAAGATTCATTTTGCTTAGCTTAGTCTGTAACTTGAAAACTATGTACCGTATGGCCCTATAAACTGTGTTGGGATGAAAGCTAGCCACTTTGAGCAATGTGGGAAGTGCTGGGGCAGTTTGGGACAACAGGGCCAAAATGTCACTTTCACAGTCCCAAAGTGCCATTTTCACAGTAAAAAGGCCTGGTTCACTTTTGCTTAGCTTAGTCTGTAACTTGAAAACTATGTACCGTATGGCCCTATAAGCTGTGTTGGGATGAAAGCTAGCCACTTTGAGCAATGTGGGAAGTGCTGGGGCAGTTTGGGACAACAGGGCCAAAATGTCACTTTCACAGTCCCAAAGTGCCATTTTCACAGTAAAAAGGCCTGGTTCACTTTTGCTTAGCTTAGTCTGTAACTTGAAAACTATGTACCGTATGGCCCTATAAACTGTGTTGGGATGAAAGCTAGCCACTTTGAGCAGTGTGGGAAGTGCTGGGGCAGTTTGGGACAACAGGGCCAAAATGTCACTTTCACAGTCCCAAAGTGCCATTTTCACAGTAAAAAGGCCTGGTTCACTTTTGCTTAGCTTAGTCTGTAACTTGAAAACTATGTACCGTATGGCCCTATAAACTGTGTTGGGATGAAAGCTAGCCACTTTGAGCATTGTGGCAAGTGCTGGGGCAGTTTGGGACAACAGGGCCAAAATGTCACTTTCACAGTCCCAAAGTGCCATTTTCACAGTAAAAAGGCCTGGTTCACTTTTGCTTAGCTTAGTCTGTAACTTGAAAACTATGTACCGTATGGCCCTATAAACTGTGTTGGGATGAAAGCTAGCCACTTTGAGCAATGTGGGAAGTGCTGGGGCAGTTTGGGACAACAGGGCCAAAATGTCACTTTCACAGTCCCAAAGTGCCATTTTCACAGTAAAAAGGCCTGGTTCACTTTTGCTTAGCTTAGTCTGTAACTTGAAAACTATGTACCGTATGGCCCTATAAACTGTGTTGGGATGAAAGCTAGCCACTTTGAGCAATGTGGGAAGTGCTGGGGCAGTTTGGGACAACAGGGCCAAAATGTCACTTTCACAGTCCCAAAGTGCCGTTTTCACAGTAAAAAAAAAAAGATTCATTTTGCTTAGCTTAGTCTGTAACTTGAAAACTATGTACCGTATGGCCCTATAAACTGTGTTGGGATGAAAGCTAGCCACTTTGAGCAATGTGGGAAGTGCTGGGGCAGTTTGGGACAACAGGGCCAAAATGTCACTTTCACAGTCCCAAAGTGCCATTTTCACAGTAAAAAGGCCTGGTTCACTTTTGCTTAGCTTAGTCTGTAACTTGAAAACTATGTACCGTATGGCCCTATAAACTGTGTTGGGATGAAAGCTAGCCACTTTGAGCAATGTGGGAAGTGCTGGGGCAGTTTGGGACAACAGGGCCAAAATGTCACTTTCACAGTCCCAAAGTGCCATTTTCACAGTAAAAAGGCCTGGTTCACTTTTGCTTAGCTTAGTCTGTAACTTGAAAACTATGTACCGTATGGCCCTATAAACTGTGTTGGGATGAAAGCTAGCCACTTTGAGCAGTGTGGGAAGTGCTGGGGCAGTTTGGGACAACAGGGCCAAAATGTCACTTTCACAGTCCCAAAGTGCCATTTTCACAGTAAAAAGGCCTGGTTCACTTTTGCTTAGCTTAGTCTGTAACTTGAAAACTATGTACCGTATGGCCCTATAAACTGTGTTGGGATGAAAGCTAGCCACTTTGAGCAATGTGGGAAGTGCTGGGGCAGTTTGGGACAACAGGGCCAAAATGTCACTTTCACAGTCCCAAAGTGCCATTTTCACAGTAAAAAGGCCTGGTTCACTTTTGCTTAGCTTAGTCTGTAACTTGAAAACTATGTACCGTATGGCCCTATAAACTGTGTTGGGATGAAAGCTAGCCACTTTGAGCAATGTGGGAAGTGCTGGGGCAGTTTGGGACAACAGGGCCAAAATGTCACTTTCACAGTCCCAAAGTGCCATTTTCACAGTAAAAAGGCCTGGTTCACTTTTGCTTAGCTTAGTCTGTAACTTGAAAACTATGTACCGTATGGCCCTATAAACTGTGTTGGGATGAAAGCTAGCCACTTTGAGCAATGTGGGAAGTGCTGGGGCAGTTTGGGACAACAGGGCCAAAATGTCACTTTCACAGTCCCAAAGTGCCGTTTTCACAGTAAAAAAAAAAAGATTCATTTTGCTTAGCTTAGTCTGTAACTTGAAAACTATGTACCGTATGGCCCTATAAACTGTGTTGGGATGAAAGCTAGCCACTTTGAGCAATGTGGGAAGTGCTGGGGCAGTTTGGGACAACAGGGCCAAAATGTCACTTTCACAGTCCCAAAGTGCCGTTTTCACAGTAAAAAAAAAAAGATTCATTTTGCTTAGCTTAGTCTGTAACTTGAAAACTATGTACCGTATGGCCCTATAAACTGTGTTGGGATGAAAGCTAGCCACTTTGAGCAATGTGGGAAGTGCTGGGGCAGTTTGGGACAACAGGGCCAAAATGTCACTTTCACAGTCCCAAAGTGCCATTTTCACAGTAAAAAGGCCTGGTTCACTTTTGCTTAGCTTAGTCTGTAACTTGAAAACTATGTACCGTATGGCCCTATAAACTGTGTTGGGATGAAAGCTAGCCACTTTGAGCAATGTGGGAAGTGCTGGGGCAGTTTGGGACAACAGGGCCAAAATGTCACTTTCACAGTCCCAAAGTGCCATTTTCACAGTAAAAAGGCCTGGTTCACTTTTGCTTAGCTTAGTCTGTAACTTGAAAACTATGTACCGTATGGCCCTATAAACTGTGTTGGGATGAAAGCTAGCCACTTTGAGCAGTGTGGGAAGTGCTGGGGCAGTTTGGGACAACAGGGCCAAAATGTCACTTTCACAGTCCCAAAGTGCCATTTTCACAGTAAAAAGGCCTGGTTCACTTTTGCTTAGCTTAGTCTGTAACTTGAAAACTATGTACCGTATGGCCCTATAAACTGTGTTGGGATGAAAGCTAGCCACTTTGAGCATTGTGGCAAGAGCTGGGGCAGTTTGGGACAACAGGGAACGAACAGGGCCAAAATGTCACTTTCACAGTCCCAAAGTGCCATTTTCACAGTAAAAAGGCCTGGTTCACTTTTGCTTAGCTTAGTCTGTAACTTGAAAACTATGTACCGTATGGCCCTATAAACTGTGTTGGGATGAAAGCTAGCCACTTTGAGCAATGTGGGAAGTGCTGGGGCAGTTTGGGACAACAGGGCCAAAATGTCACTTTCACAGTCCCAAAGTGCCATTTTCACAGTAAAAAGGCCTGGTTCACTTTTGCTTAGCTTAGTCTGTAACTTGAAAACTATGTACCGTATGGCCCTATAAACTGTGTTGGGATGAAAGCTAGCCACTTTGAGCAATGTGGGAAGTGCTGGGGCAGTTTGGGACAACAGGGCCAAAATGTCACTTTCACAGTCCCAAAGTGCCATTTTCACAGTAAAAAGGCCTGGTTCACTTTTGCTTAGCTTAGTCTGTAACTTGAAAACTATGTACCGTATGGCCCTATAAACTGTGTTGGGATGAAAGCTAGCCACTTTGAGCAATGTGGGAAGTGCTGGGGCAGTTTGGGACAACAGGGCCAAAATGTCACTTTCACAGTCCCAAAGTGCCATTTTCACAGTAAAAAGGCCTGGTTCACTTTTGCTTAGCTTAGTCTGTAACTTGAAAACTATGTACCGTATGGCCCTATAAACTGTGTTGGGATGAAAGCTAGCCACTTTGAGCAATGTGGGAAGTGCTGGGGCAGTTTGGGACAACAGGGCCAAAATGTCACTTTCACAGTCCCAAAGTGCCATTTTCACAGTAAAAAGGCCTGGTTCACTTTTGCTTAGCTTAGTCTGTAACTTGAAAACTATGTACCGTATGGCCCTATAAACTGTGTTGGGATTAAAGCTAGCCACTTTGAGCAGTGTGGGAAGTGCTGGGGCAGTTTGGGACAACAGGGCCAAAATGTCACTTTCACAGTCCCAAAGTGCCATTTTCACAGTAAAAAGGCCTGGTTCACTTTTGCTTAGCTTAGTCTGTAACTTGAAAACTATGTACCGTATGGCCCTATAAACTGTGTTGGGATGAAAGCTAGCCACTTTGAGCATTGTGGCAAGAGCTGGGGCAGTTTGGGACAACAGGGAACGAACAGGGCCAAAATGTCACTTTCACAGTCCCAAAGTGCCATTTTCACAGTAAAAAGGCCTGGTTCACTTTTGCTTAGCTTAGTCTGTAACTTGAAAACTATGTACCGTATGGCCCTATAAACTGTGTTGGGATGAAAGCTAGCCACTTTGAGCAATGTGGGAAGTGCTGGGGCAGTTTGGGACAACAGGGCCAAAATGTCACTTTCACAGTCCCAAAGTGCCATTTTCACAGTAAAAAGGCCTGGTTCACTTTTGCTTAGCTTAGTCTGTAACTTGAAAACTATGTACCGTATGGCCCTATAAACTGTGTTGGGATGAAAGCTAGCCACTTTGAGCAATGTGGGAAGTGCTGGGGCAGTTTGGGACAACAGGGCCAAAATGTCACTTTCACAGTCCCAAAGTGCCATTTTCACAGTAAAAAGGCCTGGTTCCCTTTTGCTTAGCTTAGTCTGTAACTTGAAAACTATGTACCGTATGGCCCTATAAACTGTGTTGGGATGAAAGCTAGCCACTTTGAGCAATGTGGGAAGTGCTGGGGCAGTTTGGGACAACAGGGCCAAAATGTCACTTTCACAGTCCCAAAGTGCCGTTTTCACAGTAAAAAGAAAGATTCACTTTTGCTTAGCTTAGTCTGTAACTTGAAAACTATGTACCGTATGGCCCTATAAACTGTGTTGGGATGAAAGCTAGCCACTTTGAGCAATGTGGGAAGTGCTGGGGCAGTTTGGGACAACAGGGCCAAAATGTCACTTTCACAGTCCCAAAGTGCCATTTTCACAGTAAAAAGGCCTGGTTCACTTTTGCTTAGCTTAGTCTGTAACTTGAAAACTATGTACCGTATGGCCCTATAAACTGTGTTGGGATGAAAGCTAGCCACTTTGAGCAATGTGGGAAGTGCTGGGGCAGTTTGGGACAACAGGGCCAAAATGTCACTTTCACAGTCCCAAAGTGCCATTTTCACAGTAAAAAGGCCTGGTTCACTTTTGCTTAGCTTAGTCTGTAACTTGAAAACTATGTACCGTATGGCCCTATAAACTGTGTTGGGATGAAAGCTAGCCACTTTGAGCAATGTGGGAAGTGCTGGGGCAGTTTGGGACAACAGGGCCAAAATGTCACTTTCACAGTCCCAAAGTGCCATTTTCACAGTAAAAAGGCCTGGTTCACTTTTGCTTAGCTTAGTCTGTAACTTGAAAACTATGTACCGTATGGCCCTATAAACTGTGTTGGGATGAAAGCTAGCCACTTTGAGCATTGTGGCAAGAGCTGGGGCAGTTTGGACAACAGGACGAACAGGGCCAAAATGTCACTTTCACAGTCCCAAAGTGCCATTTTCACAGTAAAAAGGCCTGGTTCACTTTTGCTTAGCTTAGTCTGTAACTTGAAAACTATGTACCGTATGGCCCTATAAACTGTGTTGGGATGAAAGCTCACTTTGAGCAATGTGGGAAGTGCTGGGGCAGTTTGGGACAACAGGGCCAAAATGTCACTTTCACAGTCCCAAAGTGCCATTTTCACAGTAAAAAGGCCTGGTTCACTTTTGCTTAGCTTAGTCTGTAACTTGAAAACTATGTACCGTATGGCCCTATAACTGTGTTGGGATGAAAGCTAGCCACTTTGAGCAATGTGGGAAGTGCTGGGGCAGTTTGGGACAACAGGGCCAAAATGTCACTTTCACAGTCCCAAAGTGCCATTTTCACAGTAAAAAGGCCTGGTTCACTTTTGCTTAGCTTAGTCTGTAACTTGAAAACTATGTACCGTATGGCCCTATAAACTGTGTTGGCGATGAAAGCTAGCCACTTTGAGCAATGTGGGAAGTGCTGGGGCAGTTTGGGACAACAGGGCCAAAATGTCACTTTCACAGTCCCAAAGTGCCATTTTCACAGTAAAAAGGCCTGGTTCACTTTTGCTTAGCTTAGTCTGTAACTTGAAAACTATGTACCGTATGGCCCTATAAACTGTGTTGGGATGAAAGCTAGCCACTTTGAGCAATGTGGGAAGTGCTGGGGCAGTTTGGGACAACAGGGCCAAAATGTCACTTTCACAGTCCCAAAGTGCCATTTTCACAGTAAAAAGGCCTGGTTCACTTTGCTTAGCTTAGTCTGTAACTTGAAAACTATGTACCGTATGGCCCTATAAACTGTGTTGGGATGAAAGCTAGCCACTTTGAGCAATGTGGAAGTGCTGGGGCAGTTTGGGACAACAGGGCCAAAATGTCACTTTCACAGTCCCAAAGTGCCATTTTCACAGTAAAAAGGCCTGGTTCACTTTTGCTTAGCTTAGTCTGTAACTTGAAAACTATGTACCGTATGGCCCTATAAACTGTGTTGGGATGAAAGCTAGCCACTTTGAGCAATGTGGGAAGTGCTGGGGCAGTTTGGGACAACAGGGCCAAAATGTCACTTTCACAGTCCCAAAGTGCCATTTTCACAGTAAAAAGGCCTGGTTCACTTTTGCTTAGCTTAGTCTGTAACTTGAAAACTATGTACCGTATGGCCCTATAAACTGTGTTGGGATGAAAGCTAGCCACTTTGAGCAATGTGGGAAGTGCTGGGGCAGTTTGGGACAACAGGGCCAAAATGTCACTTTCACAGTCCCAAAGTGCCGTTTTCACAGTAAAAAAAAAAGATTCATTTTGCTTAGCTTAGTCTGTAACTTGAAAACTATGTACCGTATGGCCCTATAAACTGTGTTGGGATGAAAGCTAGCCACTTTGAGCAATGTGGGAAGTGCTGGGGCAGTTTGGGACAACAGGGCCAAAATGTCACTTTCACAGTCCCAAAGTGCCATTTTCACAGTAAAAAGGCCTGGTTCACTTTTGCTTAGCTTAGTCTGTAACTTGAAAACTATGTACCGTATGGCCCTATAAACTGTGTTGGGATGAAAGCTAGCCACTTTGAGCAATGTGGGAAGTGCTGGGGCAGTTTGGGACAACAGGGCCAAAATGTCACTTTCACAGTCCCAAAGTGCCATTTTCACAGTAAAAAGGCCTGGTTCACTTTTGCTTAGCTTAGTCTGTAACTTGAAAACTATGTACCGTATGGCCCTATAAACTGTGTTGGGATGAAAGCTAGCCACTTTGAGCAATGTGGGAAGTGCTGGGGCAGTTTGGGACAACAGGGCCAAAATGTCACTTTCACAGTCCCAAAGTGCCATTTTCACAGTAAAAAAGAAACAGATTCATTTTGCTTAGCTTAGTCTGTAACTTGAAAACTATGTACCGTATGGCCCTATAAACTGTGTTGGGATGAAAGCTAGCCACTTTGAGCAATGTGGGAAGTGCTGGGGCAGTTTGGGACAACAGGGCCAAAATGTCACTTTCACAGTCCCAAAGTGCCATTTTCACAGTAAAAAGGCCTGGTTCACTTTTGCTTAGCTTAGTCTGTAACTTGAAAACTATGTACCGTATGGCCCTATAAACTGTGTTGGGATGAAAGCTAGCCACTTTGAGCAATGTGGGAAGTGCTGGGGCAGTTTGGGACAACAGGGCCAAAATGTCACTTTCACAGTCCCAAAGTGCCATTTTCACAGTAAAAAAAAACAGATTAATTTTGCTTAGCTTAGTCTGTAACTTGAAAACTATGTACCGTATGGCCCTATAAACTGTGTTGGGATGAAAGCTAGCCACTTTGAGCAATGTGGGAAGTGCTGGGGCAGTTTGGGACAACAGGGCCAAAATGTCACTTTCACAGTCCCAAAGTGCCGTTTTCACAGTAAAAAAAAAAGATTCATTTTGCTTAGCTTTGTCTGTAACTTGAAAACTATGTACCGTATGGCCCTATAAACTGTGTTGGGATGAAAGCTAGCCACTTTGAGCAATGTGGGAAGTGCTGGGGCAGTTTGGGACAACAGGGCCAAAATGTCACTTTCACAGTCCCAAAGTGCCATTTTCACAGTAAAAAGGCCTGGTTCACTTTTGCTTAGCTTAGTCTGTAACTTGAAAACTATGTACCGTATGGCCCTATAAACTGTGTTGGGATGAAAGCTAGCCACTTTGAGCAATGTGGGAAGTGCTGGGGCAGTTTGGGACAACAGGGCCAAAATGTCAAATGTCACTTTCACAGTCCCAAAGTGCCATTTTCACAGTAAAAAGGCCTGTTCACTTTTGCTTAGCTTAGTCTGTAACTTGAAAACTATGTACCGTATGGCCCTATAACCTGTGTTGGGATGAAAGCTAGCCACTTTGAGCATTGTGGCAAGAGCTGGGCAGTTTGGGACAACAGGGACGACAGGCAAAATGTCACTTTCACAGTCCCAAAGTGCCATTTTCACAGTAAAAAGGCCTGGTTCACTTTTGCTTAGCTTAGTCTGTAACTTGAAAACTATGTACCGTATGGCCCTATAAACTGTGTTGGGATGAAAGCTAGCCACTTTGAGCAATGTGGGAAGTGCTGGGGCAGTTTGGGACAACAGGGCCAAAATGTCACTTTCACAGTCCCAAAGTGCCATTTTCACAGTAAAAAGGCCTGGTTCACTTTTGCTTAGCTTAGTCTGTAACTTGAAAACTATGTACCGTATGGCCCTATAAACTGTGTTGGGATGAAAGCTAGCCACTTTGAGCAATGTGGGAAGTGCTGGGGCAGTTTGGGACAACAGGGCCAAAATGTCACTTTCACAGTCCCAAAGTGCCATTTTCACAGTAAAAAGGACTGGTTCACTTTTGCTTAGCTTAGTCTGTAACTTGAAAACTATGTACCGTATGGCCCTATAAACTGTGTTGGGATGAAAGCTAGCCACTTTGAGCAATGTGGGAAGTGCTGGGGCAGTTTGGGACAACAGGGCCAAAATGTCACTTTCACAGTCCCAAAGTGCCATTTTCACAGTAAAAAGGCCTGGTTCACTTTTGCTTAGCTTAGTCTGTAACTTGAAAACTATGTACCGTATGGCCCTATAAACTGTGTTGGGATGAAAGCTAGCCACTTTGAGCAATGTGGGAAGTGCTGGGGCAGTTTGGGACAACAGGGCCAAAATGTCACTTTCACAGTCCCAAAGTGCCATTTTCACAGTAAAAAGGCCTGGTTCACTTTTGCTTAGCTTAGTCTGTAACTTGAAAACTATGTACCGTATGGCCCTATAAACTGTGTTGGGATGAAAGCTAGCCACTTTGAGCAGTGTGGGAAGTGCTGGGGCAGTTTGGGACAACAGGGCCAAAATGTCACTTTCACAGTCCCAAAGTGCCATTTTCACAGTAAAAAGGCCTGGTTCACTTTTGCTTAGCTTAGTCTGTAACTTGAAAACTATGTACCGTATGGCCCTATAAACTGTGTTGGGATGAAAGCTAGCCACTTTGAGCATTGTGGCAAGAGCTGGGGCAGTTTGGGACAACAGGGAACGAACAGGGCCAAAATGTCACTTTCACAGTCCCAAAGTGCCATTTTCACAGTAAAAAGGCCTGGTTCACTTTTGCTTAGCTTAGTCTGTAACTTGAAAACTATGTACCGTATGGCCCTATAAACTGTGTTGGGATGAAAGCTAGCCACTTTGAGCAATGTGGGAAGTGCTGGGGCAGTTTGGGACAACAGGGCCAAAATGTCACTTTCACAGTCCCAAAGTGCCATTTTCACAGTAAAAAGGCCTGGTTCACTTTTGCTTAGCTTAGTCTGTAACTTGAAAACTATGTACCGTATGGCCCTATAAACTGTGTTGGGATGAAAGCTAGCCACTTTGAGCAATGTGGGAAGTGCTGGGGCAGTTTGGGACAACAGGGCCAAAATGTCACTTTCACAGTCCCAAAGTGCCGTTTTCACAGTAAAAAAAAAAGATTCATTTTGCTTAGCTTAGTCTGTAACTTGAAAACTATGTACCGTATGGCCCTATAAACTGTGTTGGGATGAAAGCTAGCCACTTTGAGCAATGTGGGAAGTGCTGGGGCAGTTTGGGACAACAGGGCCAAAATGTCACTTTCACAGTCCCAAAGTGCCATTTTCACAGTAAAAAGGCCTGGTTCACTTTTGCTTAGCTTAGTCTGTAACTTGAAAACTATGTACCGTATGGCCCTATAAACTGTGTTGGGATGAAAGCTAGCCACTTTGAGCAATGTGGGAAGTGCTGGGGCAGTTTGGGACAACAGGGCCAAAATGTCACTTTCACAGTCCCAAAGTGCCATTTTCACAGTAAAAAGGCCTGGTTCACTTTTGCTTAGCTTAGTCTGTAACTTGAAAACTATGTACCGTATGGCCCTATAAACTGTGTTGGGATGAAAGCTAGCCACTTTGAGCAATGTGGGAAGTGCTGGGGCAGTTTGGGACAACAGGGCCAAAATGTCACTTTCACAGTCCCAAAGTGCCATTTTCACAGTAAAAAGGCCTGGTTCACTTTTGCTTAGCTTAGTCTGTAACTTGAAAACTATGTACCGTATGGCCCTATAAACTGTGTTGGGATGAAAGCTAGCCACTTTGAGCAATGTGGAAGTGCTGGGGCAGTTTGGGACAACAGGGCCAAAATGTCACTTTCACAGTCCCAAAGTGCCATTTTCACAGTAAAAAGGCCTGGTTCACTTTTGCTTAGCTTAGTCTGTAACTTGAAAACTATGTACCGTATGGCCCTATAAACTGTGTTGGGATGAAAGCTAGCCACTTTGAGCAATGTGGGAAGTGCTGGGGCAGTTTGGGACAACAGGGCCAAAATGTCACTTTCACAGTCCCAAAGTGCCATTTTCACAGTAAAAAGGCCTGGTTCACTTTTGCTTAGCTTAGTCTGTAACTTGAAAACTATGTACCGTATGGCCCTATAAACTGTGTTGGGATGAAAGCTAGCCACTTTGAGCAATGTGGGAAGTGCTGGGGCAGTTTGGGACAACAGGGCCAAAATGTCACTTTCACAGTCCCAAAGTGCCATTTTCACAGTAAAAAGGCCTGGTTCACTTTTGCTTAGCTTAGTCTGTAACTTGAAAACTATGTACCGTATGGCCCTATAAACTGTGTTGGGATGAAAGCTAGCCACTTTGAGCAATGTGGGAAGTGCTGGGGCAGTTTGGGACAACAGGGCCAAAATGTCACTTTCACAGTCCCAAAGTGCCATTTTCACAGTAAAAAGGCCTGGTTCACTTTTGCTTAGCTTAGTCTGTAACTTGAAAACTATGTACCGTATGGCCCTATAAACTGTGTTGGGATGAAAGCTAGCCACTTTGAGCAATGTGGAAGTGCTGGGGCAGTTTGGGACAACAGGGCCAAAATGTCACTTTCACAGTCCCAAAGTGCCATTTTCACAGTAAAAAGGCCTGGTTCACTTTTGCTTAGCTTAGTCTGTAACTTGAAAACTATGTACCGTATGGCCCTATAAACTGTGTTGGGATGAAAGCTAGCCACTTTGAGCAATGTGGGAAGTGCTGGGGCAGTTTGGGACAACAGGGCCAAAATGTCACTTTCACAGTCCCAAAGTGCCATTTTCACAGTAAAAAGGCCTGGTTCACTTTTGCTTAGCTTAGTCTGTAACTTGAAAACTATGTACCGTATGGCCCTATAAACTGTGTTGGGATGAAAGCTAGCCACTTTGAGCAATGTGGGAAGTGCTGGGGCAGTTTGGGACAACAGGGCCAAAATGTCACTTTCACAGTCCCAAAGTGCCATTTTCACAGTAAAAAGGCCTGGTTCACTTTTGCTTAGCTTAGTCTGTAACTTGAAAATATGTACCGTATGGCCCTATAAACTGTGTTGGGATGAAAGCTAGCCACTTTGAGCAATGTGGGAAGTGCTGGGGCAGTTTGGGACAACAGGGCCAAAATGTCACTTTCACAGTCCCAAAGTGCCATTTTCACAGTAAAAAGCCTGGTTCACTTTTGCTTAGCTTAGTCTGTAACTTGAAAACTATGTACCGTATGGCCCTATAAACTGTGTTGGGATGAAAGCTAGCCACTTTGAGCAATGTGGGAAGTGCTGGGGCAGTTTGGGACAACAGGGCCAAAATGTCACTTTCACAGTCCCAAAGTGCCATTTTCACAGTAAAAAGGCCTGGTTCACTTTTGCTTAGCTTAGTCTGTAACTTGAAAACTATGTACCGTATGGCCCTATAAACTGTGTTGGGATGAAAGCTAGCCACTTTGAGCAATGTGGGAAGTGCTGGGGCAGTTTGGGACAACAGGGCCAAAATGTCACTTTCACAGTCCCAAAGTGCCATTTTCACAGTAAAAAGGCCTGGTTCACTTTTGCTTAGCTTAGTCTGTAACTTGAAAACTATGTACCGTATGGCCCTATAAACTGTGTTGGGATGAAAGCTAGCCACTTTGAGCAATGTGGGAAGTGCTGGGGCAGTTTGGGACAACAGGGCCAAAATGTCACTTTCACAGTCCCAAAGTGCCATTTTCACAGTAAAAAGGCCTGGTTCACTTTTGCTTAGCTTAGTCTGTAACTTGAAAACTATGTACCGTATGGCCCTATAAACTGTGTTGGATGAAAGCTAGCCACTTTGAGCAATGTGGGAAGTGCTGGGGCAGTTTGGGACAACAGGGCCAAAATGTCACTTTCACAGTCCCAAAGTGCCATTTTCACAGTAAAAAGGCCTGGTTCACTTTTGCTTAGCTTAGTCTGTAACTTGAAAACTATGTACCGTATGGCCCTATAAACTGTGTTGGGATGAAAGCTAGCCACTTTGAGCAGTGTGGGAAGTGCTGGGGCAGTTTGGGACAACAGGGCCAAAATGTCACTTTCACAGTCCCAAAGTGCCATTTTCACAGTAAAAAGGCCTGGTTCACTTTTGCTTAGCTTAGTCTGTAACTTGAAAACTATGTACCGTATGGCCCTATAAACTGTGTTGGGATGAAAGCTAGCCACTTTGAGCATTGTGGGCAAGAGCTGGGGCAGTTTGGGACACAGACGACAGGGCCAAAATGTCACTTTCACAGTCCCAAAGTGCCATTTTCACAGTAAAAAGGCCTGGTTCACTTTTGCTTAGCTTAGTCTGTAACTTGAAAACTATGTACCGTATGGCCCTATAAACTGTGTTGGGATGAAAGCTAGCCACTTTGAGCAATGTGGGAAGTGCTGGGGCAGTTTGGGACAACAGGGCCAAAATGTCACTTTCACAGTCCCAAAGTGCCATTTTCACAGTAAAAAGGCCTGGTTCACTTTTGCTTAGCTTAGTCTGTAACTTGAAAACTATGTACCGTATGGCCCTATAAACTGTGTTGGGATGAAAGCTAGCCACTTTGAGCAATGTGGGAAGTGCTGGGGCAGTTTGGGACAACAGGGCCAAAATGTCACTTTCACAGTCCCAAAGTGCCATTTTCACAGTAAAAAGGCCTGGTTCACTTTTGCTTAGCTTAGTCTGTAACTTGAAAACTATGTACCGTATGGCCCTATAAACTGTGTTGGGATGAAAGCTAGCCACTTTGAGCAATGTGGGAAGTGCTGGGGCAGTTTGGGACAACAGGGCCAAAATGTCACTTTCACAGTCCCAAAGTGCCATTTTCACAGTAAAAAAGACTGTTCACTTTTGCTTAGCTTAGTCTGTAACTTGAAAACTATGTACCGTATGGCCCTATAAACTGTGTTGGGATGAAAGCTAGCCACTTTGAGCAATGTGGGAAGTGCTGGGGCAGTTTGGGACAACAGGGCCAAAATGTCACTTTCACAGTCCCAAAGTGCCATTTTCACAGTAAAAAGGCCTGGTTCACTTTTGCTTAGCTTAGTCTGTAACTTGAAAACTATGTACCGTATGGCCCTATAAACTGTGTTGGGATGAAAGCTAGCCACTTTGAGCAATGTGGGAAGTGCTGGGCAGTTTGGGACAACAGGGCCAAAATGTCACTTTCACAGTCCCAAAGTGCCATTTTCACAGTAAAAAGGCCTGGTTCACTTTTGCTTAGCTTAGTCTGTAACTTGAAAACTATGTACCGTATGGCCCTATAAACTGTGTTGGGATGAAAGCTAGCCACTTTGAGCAATGTGGGAAGTGCTGGGGCAGTTTGGGACAACAGGGCCAAAATGTCACTTTCACAGTCCCAAAGTGCCATTTTCACAGTAAAAAGGCCTGGTTCACTTTTGCTTAGCTTAGTCTGTAACTTGAAAACTATGTACCGTATGGCCCTATAAACTGTGTTGGGATGAAAGCTAGCCACTTTGAGCAATGTGGGAAGTGCTGGGGCAGTTTGGGACAACAGGGCCAAAATGTCACTTTCACAGTCCCAAAGTGCCATTTTCACAGTAAAAAGGCCTGGTTCACTTTTGCTTAGCTTAGTCTGTAACTTGAAAACTATGTACCGTATGGCCCTATAAACTGTGTTGGGATGAAAGCTAGCCACTTTGAGCAATGTGGGAAGTGCTGGGGCAGTTTGGGACAACAGGGCCAAAATGTCACTTTCACAGTCCCAAAGTGCCGTTTTCACAGTAAAAAGGCCTGGTTCACTTTTGCTTAGCTTAGTCTGTAACTTGAAAACTATGTACCGTATGGCCCTATAAACTGTGTTGGGATGAAAGCTAGCCACTTTGAGCAATGTGGGAAGTGCTGGGGCAGTTTGGGACAACAGGGCCAAAATGTCACTTTCACAGTCCCAAAGTGCCATTTTCACAGTAAAAAGGCCTGGTTCACTTTTGCTTAGCTTAGTCTGTAACTTGAAAACTATGTACCGTATGGCCCTATAAACTGTGTTGGGATGAAAGCTAGCCACTTTGAGCAATGTGGGAAGTGCTGGGGCAGTTTGGGACAACAGGGCCAAAATGTCACTTTCACAGTCCCAAAGTGCCATTTTCACAGTAAAAAGGCCTGGTTCACTTTTGCTTAGCTTAGTCTGTAACTTGAAAACTATGTACCGTATGGCCCTATAAACTGTGTTGGGATGAAAGCTAGCCACTTTGAGCAATGTGGGAAGTGCTGGGGCAGTTTGGGACAACAGGGCCAAAATGTCACTTTCACAGTCCCAAAGTGCCGTTTTCACAGTAAAAAAAAAAGATTCATTTTGCTTAGCTTAGTCTGTAACTTGAAAACTATGTACCGTATGGCCCTATAAACTGTGTTGGGATGAAAGCTAGCCACTTTGAGCAATGTGGGAAGTGCTGGGGCAGTTTGGGACAACAGGGCCAAAATGTCACTTTCACAGTCCCAAAGTGCCATTTTCACAGTAAAAAGGCCTGGTTCACTTTTGCTTAGCTTAGTCTGTAACTTGAAAACTATGTACCGTATGGCCCTATAAACTGTGTTGGGATGAAAGCTAGCCACTTTGAGCAATGTGGGAAGTGCTGGGGCAGTTTGGGACAACAGGGCCAAAATGTCACTTTCACAGTCCCAAAGTGCCATTTTCACAGTAAAAAGGCCTGGTTCACTTTTGCTTAGCTTAGTCTGTAACTTGAAAACTATGTACCGTATGGCCCTATAAACTGTGTTGGGATGAAAGCTAGCCACTTTGAGCAGTGTGGGAAGTGCTGGGGCAGTTTGGGACAACAGGGCCAAAATGTCACTTTCACAGTCCCAAAGTGCCATTTTCACAGTAAAAAGGCCTGGTTCACTTTTGCTTAGCTTAGTCTGTAACTTGAAAACTATGTACCGTATGGCCCTATAAACTGTGTTGGGATGAAAGCTAGCCACTTTGAGCAATGTGGGAAGTGCTGGGGCAGTTTGGGACAACAGGGCCAAAATGTCACTTTCACAGTCCCAAAGTGCCATTTTCACAGTAAAAAGGCCTGGTTCACTTTTGCTTAGCTTAGTCTGTAACTTGAAAACTATGTACCGTATGGCCCTATAAACTGTGTTGGGATGAAAGCTAGCCACTTTGAGCAATGTGGGAAGTGCTGGGGCAGTTTGGGACAACAGGGCCAAAATGTCACTTTCACAGTCCCAAAGTGCCATTTTCACAGTAAAAAGGCCTGGTTCACTTTTGCTTAGCTTAGTCTGTAACTTGAAAACTATGTACCGTATGGCCCTATAAACTGTGTTGGGATGAAAGCTAGCCACTTTGAGCAATGTGGGAAGTGCTGGGGCAGTTTGGGACAACAGGGCCAAAATGTCACTTTCACAGTCCCAAAATGCCATTTTCACAGTAAAAAGGCCTGGTTCACTTTTGCTTAGCTTAGTCTGTAACTTGAAAACTATGTACCGTATGGCCCTATAAACTGTGTTGGGATGAAAGCTAGCCACTTTGAGCATTGTGGCAAGAGCTGGGGCAGTTTGGGACAACAGGGATCGAACAGGGCCAAAATGTCACTTTCACAGTCCCAAAGTGCCATTTTCACAGTAAAAAAAAAAAGATTAATTTTGCTTAGCTTAGTCTGTAACTTGAAAACTATGTACCGTATGGCCCTATAAACTGTGTTGGGATGAAAGCTAGCCACTTTGAGCAATGTGGGAAGTGCTGGGGCAGTTTGGGACAACAGGGCCAAAATGTCACTTTCACAGTCCCAAAGTGCCATTTTCACAGTAAAAAGGCCTGGTTCACTTTTGCTTAGCTTAGTCTGTAACTTGAAAACTATGTACCGTATGGCCCTATAAACTGTGTTGGGATGAAAGCTAGCCACTTTGAGCAATGTGGGAAGTGCTGGGGCAGTTTGGGACAACAGGGCCAAAATGTCACTTTCACAGTCCCAAAGTGCCATTTTCACAGTAAAAAGGCCTGGTTCACTTTTGCTTAGCTTAGTCTGTAACTTGAAAACTATGTACCGTATGGCCCTATAAACTGTGTTGGGATGAAAGCTAGCCACTTTGAGCAATGTGGGAAGTGCTGGGGCAGTTTGGGACAACAGGGCCAAAATGTCACTTTCACAGTCCCAAAGTGCCATTTTCACAGTAAAAAGGCCTGGTTCACTTTTGCTTAGCTTAGTCTGTAACTTGAAAACTATGTACCGTATGGCCCTATAACCTGTGTTGGGATGAAAGCTAGCCACTTTGAGCATTGTGGCAAGAGCTGGGGCAGTTTGGGACAACAGGGAACGAACAGGGCCAAAATGTCACTTTCACAGTCCCAAAGTGCCATTTTCACAGTAAAAAGGCCTGGTTCACTTTTGCTTAGCTTAGTCTGTAACTTGAAAACTATGTACCGTATGGCCCTATAAACTGTGTTGGGATGAAAGCTAGCCACTTTGAGCAATGTGGGAAGTGCTGGGGCAGTTTGGGACAACAGGGCCAAAATGTCACTTTCACAGTCCCAAAGTGCCATTTTCACAGTAAAAAGGCCTGGTTCACTTTTGCTTAGCTTAGTCTGTAACTTGAAAACTATGTACCGTATGGCCCTATAAACTGTGTTGGGATGAAAGCTAGCCACTTTGAGCAATGTGGGAAGTGCTGGGGCAGTTTGGGACAACAGGGCCAAAATGTCACTTTCACAGTCCCAAAGTGCCGTTTTCACAGTAAAAAAAAAAAGATTCATTTTGCTTAGCTTAGTCTGTAACTTGAAAACTATGTACCGTATGGCCCTATAAACTGTGTTGGGATGAAAGCTAGCCACTTTGAGCAATGTGGGAAGTGCTGGGGCAGTTTGGGACAACAGGGCCAAAATGTCACTTTCACAGTCCCAAAGTGCCATTTTCACAGTAAAAAGGCCTGGTTCACTTTTGCTTAGCTTAGTCTGTAACTTGAAAACTATGTACCGTATGGCCCTATAAACTGTGTTGGGATGAAAGCTAGCCACTTTGAGCAATGTGGGAAGTGCTGGGGCAGTTTGGGACAACAGGGCCAAAATGTCACTTTCACAGTCCCAAAGTGCCATTTTCACAGTAAAAAGGCCTGGTTCACTTTTGCTTAGCTTAGTCTGTAACTTGAAAACTATGTACCGTATGGCCCTATAAACTGTGTTGGGATGAAAGCTAGCCACTTTGAGCAGTGTGGGAAGTGCTGGGGCAGTTTGGGACAACAGGGCCAAAATGTCACTTTCACAGTCCCAAAGTGCCATTTTCACAGTAAAAAGGCCTGGTTCACTTTTGCTTAGCTTAGTCTGTAACTTGAAAACTATGTACCGTATGGCCCTATAAACTGTGTTGGGATGAAAGCTAGCCACTTTGAGCATTGTGGCAAGAGCTGGGGCAGTTTGGGACAACAGGGAACGAACAGGGCCAAAATGTCACTTTCACAGTCCCAAAGTGCCATTTTCACAGTAAAAAGGCCTGGTTCACTTTTGCTTAGCTTAGTCTGTAACTTGAAAACTATGTACCGTATGGCCCTATAAACTGTGTTGGGATGAAAGCTAGCCACTTTGAGCAATGTGGGAAGTGCTGGGGCATTTTGGGACAACAGGGCCAAAATGTCACTTTCACAGTCCCAAAGTGCCATTTTCACAGTAAAAAGGCCTGGTTCACTTTTGCTTAGCTTAGTCTGTAACTTGAAAACTATGTACCGTATGGCCCTATAAACTGTGTTGGGATGAAAGCTAGCCACTTTGAGCAATGTGGGAAGTGCTGGGGCAGTTTGGGACAACAGGGCCAAAATGTCACTTTCACAGTCCCAAAGTGCCGTTTTCACAGTAAAAAAAAAAAGATTAATTTTGCTTAGCTTAGTCTGTAACTTGAAAACTATGTACCGTATGGCCCTATAAACTGTGTTGGGATGAAAGCTAGCCACTTTGAGCAATGTGGGAAGTGCTGGGGCAGTTTGGGACAACAGGGCCAAAATGTCACTTTCACAGTCCCAAAGTGCCATTTTCACAGTAAAAAGGCCTGGTTCACTTTTGCTTAGCTTAGTCTGTAACTTGAAAACTATGTACCGTATGGCCCTATAAACTGTGTTGGGATGAAAGCTAGCCACTTTGAGCAATGTGGGAAGTGCTGGGGCAGTTTGGGACAACAGGGCCAAAATGTCACTTTCACAGTCCCAAAGTGCCATTTTCACAGTAAAAAGGCCTGGTTCACTTTTGCTTAGCTTAGTCTGTAACTTGAAAACTATGTACCGTATGGCCCTATAAACTGTGTTGGGATGAAAGCTAGCCACTTTGAGCAATGTGGGAAGTGCTGGGGCAGTTTGGGACAACAGGGCCAAAATGTCACTTTCACAGTCCCAAAGTGCCATTTTCACAGTAAAAAGGCCTGGTTCACTTTTGCTTAGCTTAGTCTGTAACTTGAAAACTATGTACCGTATGGCCCTATAAACTGTGTTGGGATGAAAGCTAGCCACTTTGAGCAATGTGGGAAGTGCTGGGGCAGTTTGGGACAACAGGGCCAAAATGTCACTTTCACAGTCCCAAAGTGCCATTTTCACAGTAAAAAGGCCTGGTTCACTTTTGCTTAGCTTAGTCTGTAACTTGAAAACTATGTACCGTATGGCCCTATAAACTGTGTTGGGATGAAAGCTAGCCACTTTGAGCAATGTGGGAAGTGCTGGGGCAGTTTGGGACAACAGGGCCAAAATGTCACTTTCACAGTCCCAAAGTGCCATTTTCACAGTAAAAAGGCCTGGTTCACTTTTGCTTAGCTTAGTCTGTAACTTGAAAACTATGTACCGTATGGCCCTATAAACTGTGTTGGGATGAAAGCTAGCCACTTTGAGCAATGTGGGAAGTGCTGGGGCAGTTTGGGACAACAGGGCCAAAATGTCACTTTCACAGTCCCAAAGTGCCATTTTCACAGTAAAAAGGCCTGGTTCACTTTTGCTTAGCTTAGTCTGTAACTTGAAAACTATGTACCGTATGGCCCTATAAACTGTGTTGGGATGAAAGCTAGCCACTTTGAGCAATGTGGGAAGTGCTGGGGCAGTTTGGGACAACAGGACCAAAATGTCACTTTCACAGTCCCAAAGTGCCATTTTCACAGTAAAAAGGCCTGGTTCACTTTTGCTTAGCTTAGTCTGTAACTTGAAAACTATGTACCGTATGGCCCTATAACCTGTGTTGGGATGAAAGCTAGCCACTTTGAGCATTGTGGCAAGAGCTGGGGCAGTTTGGGACAACAGGGAACGAACAGGGCCAAAATGTCACTTTCACAGTCCCAAAGTGCCATTTTCACAGTAAAAAGGCCTGGTTCACTTTTGCTTAGCTTAGTCTGTAACTTGAAAACTATGTACCGTATGGCCCTATAAACTGTGTTGGGATGAAAGCTAGCCACTTTGAGCAATGTGGGAAGTGCTGGGGCAGTTTGGGACAACAGGGCCAAAATGTCACTTTCACAGTCCCAAAGTGCCATTTTCACAGTAAAAAGGCCTGGTTCACTTTTGCTTAGCTTAGTCTGTAACTTGAAAACTATGTACCGTATGGCCCTATAAACTGTGTTGGGATGAAAGCTAGCCACTTTGAGCAATGTGGGAAGTGCTGGGGCAGTTTGGGACAACAGGGCCAAAATGTCACTTTCACAGTCCCAAAGTGCCATTTTCACAGTAAAAAGGCCTGGTTCACTTTTGCTTAGCTTAGTCTGTAACTTGAAAACTATGTACCGTATGGCCCTATAAACTGTGTTGGGATGAAAGCTAGCCACTTTGAGCAATGTGGGAAGTGCTGGGGCAGTTTGGGACAACAGGGCCAAAATGTCACTTTCACAGTCCCAAAGTGCCATTTTCACAGTAAAAAGGCCTGGTTCACTTTTGCTTAGCTTAGTCTGTAACTTGAAAACTATGTACCGTATGGCCCTATAAACTGTGTTGGGATGAAAGCTAGCCACTTTGAGCAATGTGGGAAGTGCTGGGGCAGTTTGGGACAACAGGGCCAAAATGTCACTTTCACAGTCCCAAAGTGCCATTTTCACAGTAAAAAGGCCTGGTTCACTTTTGCTTAGCTTAGTCTGTAACTTGAAAACTATGTACCGTATGGCCCTATAAACTGTGTTGGGATGAAAGCTAGCCACTTTGAGCAATGTGGGAAGTGCTGGGGCAGTTTGGGACAACAGGGCCAAAATGTCACTTTCACAGTCCCAAAGTGCCATTTTCACAGTAAAAAGGCCTGGTTCACTTTTGCTTAGCTTAGTCTGTAACTTGAAAACTATGTACCGTATGGCCCTATAAACTGTGTTGGGATGAAAGCTAGCCACTTTGAGCAATGTGGGAAGTGCTGGGGCAGTTTGGGACAACAGGACCAAAATGTCACTTTCACAGTCCCAAAGTGCCATTTTCACAGTAAAAAGGCCTGGTTCACTTTTGCTTAGCTTAGTCTGTAACTTGAAAACTATGTACCGTATGGCCCTATAACCTGTGTTGGGATGAAAGCTAGCCACTTTGAGCATTGTGGCAAGAGCTGGGGCAGTTTGGGACAACAGGGAACGAACAGGGCCAAAATGTCACTTTCACAGTCCCAAAGTGCCATTTTCACAGTAAAAAGGCCTGGTTCACTTTTGCTTAGCTTAGTCTGTAACTTGAAAACTATGTACCGTATGGCCCTATAAACTGTGTTGGGATGAAAGCTAGCCACTTTGAGCAATGTGGGAAGTGCTGGGGCAGTTTGGGACAACAGGGCCAAAATGTCACTTTCACAGTCCCAAAGTGCCATTTTCACAGTAAAAAGGCCTGGTTCACTTTTGCTTAGCTTAGTCTGTAACTTGAAAACTATGTACCGTATGGCCCTATAAACTGTGTTGGGATGAAAGCTAGCCACTTTGAGCAATGTGGGAAGTGCTGGGGCAGTTTGGGACAACAGGGCCAAAATGTCACTTTCACAGTCCCAAAGTGCCATTTTCACAGTAAAAAGGCCTGGTTCACTTTTGCTTAGCTTAGTCTGTAACTTGAAAACTATGTACCGTATGGCCCTATAAACTGTGTTGGGATGAAAGCTAGCCACTTTGAGCAATGTGGGAAGTGCTGGGGCAGTTTGGGACAACAGGGCCAAAATGTCACTTTCACAGTCCCAAAGTGCCGTTTTCACAGTAAAAAAAAAAGATTCATTTTGCTTAGCTTAGTCTGTAACTTGAAAACTATGTACCGTATGGCCCTATAAACTGTGTTGGGATGAAGCTAGCCACTTTGAGCAATGTGGGAAGTGCTGGGGCAGTTTGGGACAACAGGGCCAAAATGTCACTTTCACAGTCCCAAAGTGCCATTTTCACAGTAAAAAGGCCTGGTTCACTTTTGCTTAGCTTAGTCTGTAACTTGAAAACTATGTACCGTATGGCCCTATAAACTGTGTTGGGATGAAAGCTAGCCACTTTGAGCAATGTGGGAAGTGCTGGGGCAGTTTGGGACAACAGGGCCAAAATGTCACTTTCACAGTCCCAAAGTGCCATTTTCACAGTAAAAAGGCCTGGTTCACTTTTGCTTAGCTTAGTCTGTAACTTGAAAACTATGTACCGTATGGCCCTATAAACTGTGTTGGGATGAAAGCTAGCCACTTTGAGCAGTGTGGGAAGTGCTGGGGCAGTTTGGGACAACAGGGCCAAAATGTCACTTTCACAGTCCCAAAGTGCCATTTTCACAGTAAAAAGGCCTGGTTCACTTTTGCTTAGCTTAGTCTGTAACTTGAAAACTATGTACCGTATGGCCCTATAAACTGTGTTGGGATGAAAGCTAGCCACTTTGAGCAATGTGGAAGTGCTGGGGCAGTTTGGGACAACAGGGCCAAAATGTCACTTTCACAGTCCCAAAGTGCCATTTTCACAGTAAAAAGGCCTGGTTCACTTTTGCTTAGCTTAGTCTGTAACTTGAAAACTATGTACCGTATGGCCCTATAAACTGTGTTGGGATGAAAGCTAGCCACTTTGAGCAATGTGGGAAGTGCTGGGGCAGTTTGGGACAACAGGGCCAAAATGTCACTTTCACAGTCCCAAAGTGCCATTTTCACAGTAAAAAGGCCTGGTTCACTTTTGCTTAGCTTAGTCTGTAACTTGAAAACTATGTACCGTATGGCCCTATAAACTGTGTTGGGATGAAAGCTAGCCACTTTGAGCAATGTGGAAGTGCTGGGGCAGTTTGGGACAAGGACGGGCCAAAATGTCACTTTCACAGTCCCAAAGTGCCATTTTCACAGTAAAAAGGCCTGGTTCACTTTTGCTTAGCTTAGTCTGTAACTTGAAAACTATGTACCGTATGGCCCTATAAACTGTGTTGGGATGAAAGCTAGCCACTTTGAGCAATGTGGGAAGTGCTGGGGCAGTTTGGGACAACAGGGCCAAAATGTCACTTTCACAGTCCCAAAGTGCCATTTTCACAGTAACCTGGTTCACTTTTGCTTTAGCTTAGTCTGTAACTTGAAAACTATGTACCGTATGGCCCCTATAAACTGTGTTGGGATGAAAGCTAGCCACTTTTGAGCAATGTGGGAAGTGCTGGGGCAGTTTGGACAACAGGGCCAAAATGTCACTTTCACAGTCCAAAGTGCCATTTTCACACCGTGAAGAGTCCTGGTTCACTTTTGCTTAGCTTAGTCTGTAACTTGAAAACTATGTACCGTATGGCCCTATAAACTGTGTTGGGATGAAAGCTAGCCACTTTGAGCAATGTGGGAAGTGCTGGGGCAGTTTGGGACAACAGGGCCAAAATGTCACTTTCACAGTCCCAAAGTGCCATTTTCACAGTAAAAAGGCCTGGTTCACTTTTGCTTAGCTTAGTCTGTAACTTGAAAACTATGTACCGTATGGCCCTATAAACTGTGTTGGGATGAAAGCTAGCCACTTTGAGCAATGTGGGAAGTGCTGGGCAGTTTGGGACAACAGGGCCAAAATGTCACTTTCACAGTCCCAAAGTGCCATTTTCACAGTAAAAAGGCCTGGTTCAATTTTGCTTAGCTTAGTCTGTAACTTGAAAACTATGTACCGTATGGCCCTATAAACTGTGTTGGGATGAAAGCTAGCCACTTTGAGCAATGTGGGAAGTGCTGGGGCAGTTTGGGACAACAGGGCCAAAATGTCACTTTCACAGTCCCAAAGTGCCTTTTTCACAGTAAAAAAGGCTGTTCACTTTTGCTTAGCTTAGTCTGTAACTTGAAAACTATGTACCGTATGGCCCTATAAACTGTGTTGGGATGAAAGCTAGCCACTTTGAGCAATGTGGGAAGTGCTGGGGCAGTTTGGGACAACAGGGCCAAAATGTCACTTTCACAGTCCCAAAGTGCCATTTTCACAGTAAAAAGGCCTGGTTCACTTTTGCTTAGCTTAGTCTGTAACTTGAAAACTATGTACCGTATGGCCCTATAAACTGTGTTGGGATGAAAGCTAGCCACTTTGAGCAATGTGGGAAGTGCTGGGGCAGTTTGGGACAACAGGGCCAAAATGTCACTTTCACAGTCCCAAAGTGCCATTTTCACAGTAAAAAGGCCTGGTTCACTTTTGCTTAGCTTAGTCTGTAACTTGAAAACTATGTACCGTATGGCCCTATAAACTGTGTTGGGATGAAAGCTAGCCACTTTGAGCAGTGTGGGAAGTGCTGGGGCAGTTTGGGACAACAGGGCCAAAATGTCACTTTCACAGTCCCAAAGTGCCATTTTCACAGTAAAAAGGCCTGGTTCACTTTTGCTTAGCTTAGTCTGTAACTTGAAAACTATGTACCGTATGGCCCTATAAACTGTGTTGGGATGAAAGCTAGCCACTTTGAGCAATGTGGAAGTGCTGGGGCAGTTTGGGACAACAGGGCCAAAATGTCACTTTCACAGTCCCAAAGTGCCATTTTCACAGTAAAAAGGCCTGGTTCACTTTTGCTTAGCTTAGTCTGTAACTTGAAAACTATGTACCGTATGGCCCTATAAACTGTGTTGGGATGAAAGCTAGCCACTTTGAGCAATGTGGGAAGTGCTGGGGCAGTTTGGGACAACAGGGCCAAAATGTCACTTTCACAGTCCCAAAGTGCCATTTTCACAGTAAAAAGGCCTGGTTCACTTTTGCTTAGCTTAGTCTGTAACTTGAAAACTATGTACCGTATGGCCCTATAAACTGTGTTGGGATGAAAGCTAGCCACTTTGAGCAATGTGGGAAGTGCTGGGGCAGTTTGGGACAACAGGGCCAAAATGTCACTTTCACAGTCCCAAAGTGCCATTTTCACAGTAAAAAAGGCTGGTTCACTTTTGCTTAGCTTAGTCTGTAACTTGAAAACTATGTACCGTATGGCCCTATAAACTGTGTTGGGATGAAAGCTAGCCACTTTGAGCAATGTGGGAAGTGCTGGGGCAGTTTGGGACAACAGGGCCAAAATGTCACTTTCACAGTCCCAAAGTGCCATTTTCACAGTAAAAAGGCCTGGTTCACTTTTGCTTAGCTTAGTCTGTAACTTGAAAACTATGTACCGTATGGCCCTATAAACTGTGTTGGGATGAAAGCTAGCCACTTTGAGCAATGTGGGAAGTGCTGGGGCAGTTTGGGACAACAGGGCCAAAATGTCACTTTCACAGTCCCAAAGTGCCATTTTCACAGTAAAAAGGCCTGGTTCACTTTTGCTTAGCTTAGTCTGTAACTTGAAAACTATGTACCGTATGGCCCTATAAACTGTGTTGGGATGAAAGCTAGCCACTTTGAGCAATGTGGGAAGTGCTGGGGCAGTTTGGGACAACAGGGCCAAAATGTCACTTTCACAGTCCCAAAGTGCCATTTTCACAGTAAAAAGGCCTGGTTCACTTTTGCTTAGCTTAGTCTGTAACTTGAAAACTATGTACCGTATGGCCCTATAAACTGTGTTGGGATGAAAGCTAGCCACTTTGAGCATTGTGGAAGTGCTGGGGCAGTTTGGGACAACAGGACGACAGGGCCAAAATGTCACTTTCACAGTCCCAAAGTGCCATTTTCACAGTAAAAAGGCCTGGTTCACTTTTGCTTAGCTTAGTCTGTAACTTGAAAACTATGTACCGTATGGCCCTATAAACTGTGTTGGGATGAAAGCTAGCCACTTTGAGCAATGTGGGAAGTGCTGGGGCAGTTTGGGACAACAGGGCCAAAATGTCACTTTCACAGTCCCAAAGTGCCATTTTCACAGTAAAAAGGCCTGGTTCACTTTTGCTTAGCTTAGTCTGTAACTTGAAAACTATGTACCGTATGGCCCTATAAACTGTGTTGGGATGAAAGCTAGCCACTTTGAGCAATGTGGGAAGTGCTGGGGCAGTTTGGGACAACAGGGCCAAAATGTCACTTTCACAGTCCCAAAGTGCCATTTTCACAGTAAAAAGGCCTGGTTCACTTTTGCTTAGCTTAGTCTGTAACTTGAAAACTATGTACCGTATGGCCCTATAAACTGTGTTGGGATGAAAGCTAGCCACTTTGAGCAATGTGGGAAGTGCTGGGGCAGTTTGGGACAACAGGGCCAAAATGTCACTTTCACAGTCCCAAAGTGCCATTTTCACAGTAAAAAGGCCTGGTTCACTTTTGCTTAGCTTAGTCTGTAACTTGAAAACTATGTACCGTATGGCCCTATAAACTGTGTTGGGATGAAAGCTAGCCACTTTGAGCAATGTGGGAAGTGCTGGGGCAGTTTGGGACAACAGGGCCAAAATGTCACTTTCACAGTCCCAAAGTGCCATTTTCACAGTAAAAAGGCCTGGTTCACTTTTGCTTAGCTTAGTCTGTAACTTGAAAACTATGTACCGTATGGCCCTATAAACTGTGTTGGGATGAAAGCTAGCCACTTTGAGCAATGTGGGAAGTGCTGGGGCAGTTTGGGACAACAGGGCCAAAATGTCACTTTCACAGTCCCAAAGTGCCGTTTTCACAGTAAAAAAAAAGATTCACTTTTGCTTAGCTTAGTCTGTAACTTGAAAACTATGTACCGTATGGCCCTATAAACTGTGTTGGGATGAAAGCTAGCCACTTTGAGCAATGTGGGAAGTGCTGGGGCAGTTTGGGACAACAGGGCCAAAATGTCACTTTCACAGTCCCAAAGTGCCATTTTCACAGTAAAAAGGCCTGGTTCACTTTTGCTTAGCTTAGTCTGTAACTTGAAAACTATGTACCGTATGGCCCTATAAACTGTGTTGGGATGAAAGCTAGCCACTTTGAGCAATGTGGGAAGTGCTGGGGCAGTTTGGGACAACAGGGCCAAAATGTCACTTTCACAGTCCCAAAGTGCCATTTTCACAGTAAAAAGGCCTGGTTCACTTTTGCTTAGCTTAGTCTGTAACTTGAAAACTATGTACCGTATGGCCCTATAAACTGTGTTGGGATGAAAGCTAGCCACTTTGAGCAATGTGGGAAGTGCTGGGGCAGTTTGGGACAACAGGGCCAAAATGTCACTTTCACAGTCCCAAAGTGCCGTTTTCACAGTAAAAAAAAAAGATTCATTTTGCTTAGCTTAGTCTGTAACTTGAAAACTATGTACCGTATGGCCCTATAAACTGTGTTGGGATGAAAGCTAGCCACTTTGAGCAATGTGGGAAGTGCTGGGGCAGTTTGGGACAACAGGGCCAAAATGTCACTTTCACAGTCCCAAAGTGCCATTTTCACAGTAAAAAGGCCTGGTTCACTTTTGCTTAGCTTAGTCTGTAACTTGAAAACTATGTACCGTATGGCCCTATAAACTGTGTTGGGATGAAAGCTAGCCACTTTGAGCAATGTGGGAAGTGCTGGGGCAGTTTGGGACAACAGGGCCAAAATGTCACTTTCACAGTCCCAAAGTGCCATTTTCACAGTAAAAAGGCCTGGTTCACTTTTGCTTAGCTTAGTCTGTAACTTGAAAACTATGTACCGTATGGCCCTATAAACTGTGTTGGGATGAAAGCTAGCCACTTTGAGCAATGTGGGAAGTGCTGGGGCAGTTTGGGACAACAGGGCCAAAATGTCACTTTCACAGTCCCAAAGTGCCATTTTCACAGTAAAAAGGCCTGGTTCACTTTTGCTTAGCTTAGTCTGTAACTTGAAAACTATGTACCGTATGGCCCTATAAACTGTGTTGGGATGAAAGCTAGCCACTTTGAGCAATGTGGGAAGTGCTGGGGCAGTTTGGGACAACAGGGCCAAAATGTCACTTTCACAGTCCCAAAGTGCCATTTTCACAGTAAAAAGGCCTGGTTCACTTTTGCTTAGCTTAGTCTGTAACTTGAAAACTATGTACCGTATGGCCCTATAAACTGTGTTGGGATGAAAGCTAGCCACTTTGAGCAATGTGGAAGTGCTGGGGCAGTTTGGGACAACAGAACAGGGCCAAAATGTCACTTTCACAGTCCCAAAGTGCCATTTTCACAGTAAAAAGGCCTGGTTCACTTTTGCTTAGCTTAGTCTGTAACTTGAAAACTATGTACCGTATGGCCCTATAAACTGTGTTGGGATGAAAGCTAGCCACTTTGAGCAATGTGGGAAGTGCTGGGGCAGTTTGGGACAACAGGGCCAAAATGTCACTTTCACAGTCCCAAAGTGCCATTTTCACAGTAAAAAGGCCTGGTTCACTTTTGCTTAGCTTAGTCTGTAACTTGAAAACTATGTACCGTATGGCCCTATAAACTGTGTTGGGATGAAAGCTAGCCACTTTGAGCAATGTGGGAAGTGCTGGGGCAGTTTGGGACAACAGGGCCAAAATGTCACTTTCACAGTCCCAAAGTGCCATTTTCACAGTAAAAAGGCCTGGTTCACTTTTGCTTAGCTTAGTCTGTAACTTGAAAACTATGTACCGTATGGCCCTATAAACTGTGTTGGGATGAAAGCTAGCCACTTTGAGCAATGTGGGAAGTGCTGGGGCAGTTTGGGACAACAGGGCCAAAATGTCACTTTCACAGTCCCAAAGTGCCATTTTCACAGTAAAAAGGCCTGGTTCACTTTTGCTTAGCTTAGTCTGTAACTTGAAAACTATGTACCGTATGGCCCTATAAACTGTGTTGGGATGAAAGCTAGCCACTTTGAGCAATGTGGGAAGTGCTGGGGCAGTTTGGGACAACAGGGCCAAAATGTCACTTTCACAGTCCCAAAGTGCCATTTTCACAGTAAAAAGGCCTGGTTCAATTTTGCTTAGCTTAGTCTGTAACTTGAAAACTATGTACCGTATGGCCCTATAAACTGTGTTGGGATGAAAGCTAGCCACTTTGAGCAATGTGGGAAGTGCTGGGGCAGTTTGGGACAACAGGGCCAAAATGTCACTTTCACAGTCCCAAAGTGCCGTTTTCACAGTAAAAAAAAAAGATTCATTTTGCTTAGCTTAGTCTGTAACTTGAAAACTATGTACCGTATGGCCCTATAAACTGTGTTGGGATGAAAGCTAGCCACTTTGAGCAATGTGGGAAGTGCTGGGGCAGTTTGGGACAACAGGGCCAAAATGTCACTTTCACAGTCCCAAAGTGCCATTTTCACAGTAAAAAGGCCTGGTTCACTTTTGCTTAGCTTAGTCTGTAAC
This sequence comes from Protomyctophum bolini, assembly GCF_963924005.1. Lineage (NCBI taxonomy): Eukaryota > Metazoa > Chordata > Actinopteri > Myctophiformes > Myctophidae > Protomyctophum > Protomyctophum bolini. Next base: position 58,657 of record NW_027665940.1, read on the forward strand.
TTGAAAACTATGTACCGTATGGCCCTATAAACTGTGTTGGGATGAAAGCTAGCCACTTTGAGCAATGTGGGAAGTGCTGGGGCAGTTTGGGACAACAGGGCCAAAATGTCACTTTCACAGTCCCAAAGTGCCATTTTCACAGTAAAAAGGCCTGGTTCACTTTTGCTTAGCTTAGTCTGTAACTTGAAAACTATGTACCGTATGGCCCTATAAACTGTGTTGGGATGAAAGCTAGCCACTTTGAGCAGTGTGGGAAGTGCTGGGGCAGTTTGGGACAACAGGGCCAAAATGTCACTTTCACAGTCCCAAAGTGCCATTTTCACAGTAAAAAGGCCTGGTTCACTTTTGCTTAGCTTAGTCTGTAACTTGAAAACTATGTACCGTATGGCCCTATAAACTGTGTTGGGATGAAAGCTAGCCACTTTGAGCATTGTGGCAAGAGCTGGGGCAGTTTGGGACAACAGGGAACGAACAGGGCCAAAATGTCACTTTCACAGTCCCAAAGTGCCATTTTCACAGTAAAAAGGCCTGGTTCACTTTTGCTTAGCTTAGTCTGTAACTTGAAAACTATGTACCGTAT
>NW_027665939.1:0-1000 GCF_963924005.1 Protomyctophum bolini
TGTCCATATCTGTCCCTGTGTCTGTCCCTGTCCCTGTCCCTGTCTGTCCCCGATCTGTCCGAGCAAGGAAATCTGCAACACGGTAACTCTGTCATTTCTCGACCGTTTCGGACGTGGGAAGGCTCGTCGGAACCGGGCCGGCCCCCTGGGTGTGTTCCCGGGGTCTGGCTGTTCTATATAACAGTTGCACCGCTCAGTTCACACGGGTGTGATTTTTCTCCTGTCTCCAGATCTACGTGAACCTGATGAAGTGTTTCAACTACCCAATGAGAGACACCATGCTGCGCCTGTCCCTGGTGTGGTTCACTCTGTCTTTTGGGTGAGTCTAGTTTATTTTATTGGGGGGGGGGGGGGGGGGGGGGGGTTACGTTGTAACCTTAGAGTATATAGTAATGGAGACGGCGACATGAACATAGTGGCCGAATTTGTTTACTGTGTCGTCATGGTCACATGTAGGTACTACGGCCTATCGGTGTGGTCTCCATGGTAACAGATGCATTGTTTACTGTGTCGTCATGGTCACATGTAGGTACTACGGCCTATCGGTGTGGTTCCCGGACGTAATCAAGCACCTCCAGGCAGACGACTACGCCTCCAAGGTGAAGAGTCACTCCAACGAACGCATCGAGGACTTCACCTTCAACTTCACCCTGGAGAACCAGATCCACACCAACGGGACCTTCGTCAACGACAGGTTGGTACAGAACCAGAACCCTGAGGTCCGCTGACACTACCACAACACTATAGCCTCGATACCCAGGCTTTCATTTCGTCTGCACGAAAAATGAAAGCCTGGAGGAACGCATTGGCTGCCTTGGTCTAGAAGCGAGAGTCAACGCTTCCGGGTGGGTGTCGCTACAAATTATGTGACGTAGCGCTGCACTAGGTGGGAGAGGAGTGGCCGGGGGGGGACGGACAGATCGGTGAGATCCAATCAGGGCGTGCGCAAATCTCAGCCGCGACCCACCCCTATAGACGAGTAAGACGCGCAAACGCGGGA
>NW_027665938.1:0-48646 GCF_963924005.1 Protomyctophum bolini
TGGCCCTATAAACTGTGTTGGGATGAAAGCTAGCCACTTTGAGCAATGTGGGAAGTGCTGGGGCAGTTTGGGACAACAGGGCCAAAATGTCACTTTCACAGTCCCAAAGTGCCATTTTCACAGTAAAAAGGCCTGGTTCACTTTTGCTTAGCTTAGTCTGTAACTTGAAAACTATGTACCGTATGGCCCTATAAACTGTGTTGGGATGAAAGCTAGCACTTTGAGCAATGTGGGAAGTGCTGGGGCAGTTTGGGACAACAGGGCCAAAATGTCACTTTCACAGTCCCAAAGTGCCATTTTCACAGTAAAAAGGCCTGGTTCACTTTTGCTTAGCTTAGTCTGTAACTTGAAAACTATGTACCGTATGGCCCTATAAACTGTGTTGGGATGAAAGCTAGCCACTTTGAGCATTGTGGCAAGAGCTGGGGCAGTTTGGGACAACAGGGAACGACAGGGCCAAAATGTCACTTTCACAGTCCCAAAGTGCCATTTTCACAGTAAAAAGGCCTGGTTCACTTTTGCTTAGCTTAGTCTGTAACTTGAAAACTATGTACCGTATGGCCCTATAAACTGTGTTGGGATGAAAGCTAGCCACTTTGAGCAATGTGGGAAGTGCTGGGGCAGTTTGGGACAACAGGGCCAAAATGTCACTTTCACAGTCCCAAAGTGCCATTTTCACAGTAAAAAGGCCTGGTTCACTTTTGCTTAGCTTAGTCTGTAACTTGAAAACTATGTACCGTATGGCCCTATAAACTGTGTTGGGATGAAAGCTAGCCACTTTGAGCAATGTGGGAAGTGCTGGGGCAGTTTGGGACAACAGGGCCAAAATGTCACTTTCACAGTCCCAAAGTGCCATTTTCACAGTAAAAAAAAACAGATTCATTTTGCTTAGCTTAGTCTGTAACTTGAAAACTATGTACCGTATGGCCCTATAAACTGTGTTGGGATGAAAGCTAGCCACTTTGAGCAATGTGGGAAGTGCTGGGGCAGTTTGGGACAACAGGGCCAAAATGTCACTTTCACAGTCCCAAAGTGCCGTTTTCACAGTAAAAAAAAAAGATTCATTTTGCTTAGCTTTGTCTGTAACTTGAAAACTATGTACCGTATGGCCCTATAAACTGTGTTGGGATGAAAGCTAGCCACTTTGAGCAATGTGGGAAGTGCTGGGGCAGTTTGGGACAACAGGGCCAAAATGTCACTTTCACAGTCCCAAAGTGCCATTTTCACAGTAAAAAGGCCTGGTTCACTTTTGCTTAGCTTAGTCTGTAACTTGAAAACTATGTACCGTATGGCCCTATAAACTGTGTTGGGATGAAAGCTAGCCACTTTGAGCAATGTGGGAAGTGCTGGGGCAGTTTGGGACAACAGGGCCAAAATGTCACTTTCACAGTCCCAAAGTGCCATTTTCACAGTAAAAAGGCCTGGTTCACTTTTGCTTAGCTTAGTCTGTAACTTGAAAACTATGTACCGTATGGCCCTATAAACTGTGTTGGGATGAAAGCTAGCCACTTTGAGCAATGTGGGAAGTGCTGGGGCAGTTTGGGACAACAGGGCCAAAATGTCACTTTCACAGTCCCAAAGTGCCATTTTCACAGTAAAAAAAAACAGATTCATTTTGCTTAGCTTAGTCTGTAACTTGAAAACTATGTACCGTATGGCCCTATAAACTGTGTTGGGATGAAAGCTAGCCACTTTGAGCAATGTGGGAAGTGCTGGGGCAGTTTGGGACAACAGGGCCAAAATGTCACTTTCACAGTCCCAAAGTGCCATTTTCACAGTAAAAAGGCCTGGTTCACTTTTGCTTAGCTTAGTCTGTAACTTGAAAACTATGTACCGTATGGCCCTATAAACTGTGTTGGGATGAAAGCTAGCCACTTTGAGCAATGTGGGAAGTGCTGGGGCAGTTTGGGACAACAGGGCCAAAATGTCACTTTCACAGTCCCAAAGTGCCATTTTCACAGTAAAAAAAACAGATTCATTTTGCTTAGCTTAGTCTGTAACTTGAAAACTATGTACCGTATGGCCCTATAAACTGTGTTGGGATGAAAGCTAGCCACTTTGAGCAATGTGGGAAGTGCTGGGGCAGTTTGGGACAACAGGGCCAAAATGTCACTTTCACAGTCCCAAAGTGCCGTTTTCACAGTAAAAAAAAAAGATTCATTTTGCTTAGCTTTGTCTGTAACTTGAAAACTATGTACCGTATGGCCCTATAAACTGTGTTGGGATGAAAGCTAGCCACTTTGAGCAATGTGGGAAGTGCTGGGGCAGTTTGGACAACAGGGCCAAAATGTCACTTTCACAGTCCCAAAGTGCCATTTTCACAGTAAAAAGGCCTGGTTCACTTTTGCTTAGCTTAGTCTGTAACTTGAAAACTATGTACCGTATGGCCCTATAAACTGTGTTGGGATGAAAGCTAGCCACTTTGAGCAATGTGGAAGTGCTGGGGCAGTTTGGGACAACAGGGCCAAAATGTCACTTTCACAGTCCCAAAGTGCCATTTTCACAGTAAAAAGGCCTGGTTCACTTTTGCTTAGCTTAGTCTGTAACTTGAAAACTATGTACCGTATGGCCCTATAAACTGTGTTGGGATGAAAGCTAGCCACTTTGAGCATTGTGGCAAGAGCTGGGGCAGTTTGGGACAACAGGGAACGAACAGGGCCAAAATGTCACTTTCACAGTCCCAAAGTGCCATTTTCACAGTAAAAAGGCCTGGTTCACTTTGCTTAGCTTAGTCTGTAACTTGAAAACTATGTACCGTATGGCCCTATAAACTGTGTTGGGATGAAAGCTAGCCACTTTGAGCAATGTGGGAAGTGCTGGGGCAGTTTGGGACAACAGGGCCAAAATGTCACTTTCACAGTCCCAAAGTGCCATTTTCACAGTAAAAAGGCCTGGTTCACTTTTGCTTAGCTTAGTCTGTAACTTGAAAACTATGTACCGTATGGCCCTATAAACTGTGTTGGGATGAAAGCTAGCCACTTTGAGCAATGTGGGAAGTGCTGGGGCAGTTTGGGACAACAGGGCCAAAATGTCACTTTCACAGTCCCAAAGTGCCATTTTCACAGTAAAAAGGCCTGGTTCACTTTTGCTTAGCTTAGTCTGTAACTTGAAAACTATGTACCGTATGGCCCTATAAACTGTGTTGGGGAAAGCTAGCCACTTTGAGCAATGTGGGAAGTGCTGGGGCAGTTTGGGACGAACAGGGCCAAAATGTCACTTTCACAGTCCCAAAGTGCCATTTTCACAGTAAAAAGGCCTGGTTCACTTTTGCTTAGCTTAGTCTGTAACTTGAAAACTATGTACCGTATGGCCCTATAAACTGTGTTGGGATGAAAGCTAGCCACTTTGAGCAATGTGGGAAGTGCTGGGGCAGTTTGGGACAACAGGGCCAAAATGTCACTTTCACAGTCCCAAAGTGCCATTTTCACAGTAAAAAGGCCTGGTTCACTTTTGCTTAGCTTAGTCTGTAACTTGAAAACTATGTACCGTATGGCCCTATAAACTGTGTTGGGATGAAAGCTAGCCACTTTGAGCAATGTGGGAAGTGCTGGGGCAGTTTGGGACAACAGGGCCAAAATGTCACTTTCACAGTCCCAAAGTGCCATTTTCACAGTAAAAAGGCCTGGTTCACTTTTGCTTAGCTTAGTCTGTAACTTGAAAACTATGTACCGTATGGCCCTATAAACTGTGTTGGGATGAAAGCTAGCCACTTTGAGCAGTGTGGGAAGTGCTGGGGCAGTTTGGGACAACAGGGCCAAAATGTCACTTTCACAGTCCCAAAGTGCCATTTTCACAGTAAAAAGGCCTGGTTCACTTTTGCTTAGCTTAGTCTGTAACTTGAAAACTATGTACCGTATGGCCCTATAAACTGTGTTGGGATGAAAGCTAGCCACTTTGAGCATTGTGGCAAGAGCTGGGGCAGTTTGGGACAACAGGGAACGAACAGGGCCAAAATGTCACTTCTCACAGTCCCAAAGTGCCATTTTCACAGTAAAAAGGCCTGGTTCACTTTTGCTTAGCTTAGTCTGTAACTTGAAAACTATGTACCGTATGGCCCTATAAACTGTGTTGGGATGAAAGCTAGCCACTTTGAGCAATGTGGGAAGTGCTGGGGCAGTTTGGGACAACAGGGCCAAAATGTCACTTTCACAGTCCCAAAGTGCCATTTTCACAGTAAAAAGGCCTGGTTCACTTTTGCTTAGCTTAGTCTGTAACTTGAAAACTATGTACCGTATGGCCCTATAAACTGTGTTGGGATGAAAGCTAGCCACTTTGAGCAATGTGGGAAGTGCTGGGGCAGTTTGGGACAACAGGGCCAAAATGTCACTTTCACAGTCCCAAAGTGCCATTTTCACAGTAAAAAGGCCTGGTTCACTTTTGCTTAGCTTAGTCTGTAACTTGAAAACTATGTACCGTATGGCCCTATAAACTGTGTTGGGATGAAAGCTAGCCACTTTGAGCAATGTGGGAAGTGCTGGGGCAGTTTGGGACAACAGGGCCAAAATGTCACTTTCACAGTCCCAAAGTGCCATTTTCACAGTAAAAAGGCCTGGTTCACTTTTGCTTAGCTTAGTCTGTAACTTGAAAACTATGTACCGTATGGCCCTATAAACTGTGTTGGGATGAAAGCTAGCCACTTTGAGCAATGTGGGAAGTGCTGGGGCAGTTTGGGGACAACAGGGCCAAAATGTCACTTTCACAGTCCCAAAGTGCCATTTTCACAGTAAAAAGGCCTGGTTCACTTTTGCTTAGCTTAGTCTGTAACTTGAAAAACTATGTACCGTATGGCCCTATAAACTGTGTTGGGATGAAAGCTAGCCACTTTGAGCAATGTGGGAAGTGCTGGGGCAGTTTGGGACAACAGGGCCAAAATGTCACTTTCACAGTCCCAAAGTGCCATTTTCACAGTAAAAAGGCCTGGTTCACTTTTGCTTAGCTTAGTCTGTAACTTGAAAACTATGTACCGTATGGCCCTATAAACTGTGTTGGGATGAAAGCTAGCCACTTTGAGCAATGTGGGCAAGTGCTGGGGCAGTTTGGGACAACAGAGGGCCAAAATGTCACTTTCACAGTCCCAAAGTGCCATTTTCACAGTAAAAAGGCCTGGTTCACTTTTGCTTAGCTTAGTCTGTAACTTGAAAACTATGTACCGTATGGCCCTATAAACTGTGTTGGGATGAAAGCTAGCCACTTTGAGCAATGTGGGAAGTGCTGGGAGCAGTTTGGGACAACAGGGCCAAAATGTCACTTTCACAGTCCCAAAGTGCCATTTTCACAGTAAAAAGGCCTGGTTCACTTTTGCTTAGCTTAGTCTGTAACTTGAAAACTATGTACCGTATGGCCCTATAAACTGTGTTGGGATGAAAGCTAGCCACTTTGAGCAATGTGGGAAGTGCTGGGGCAGTTTGGGACAACAGGGCCAAAAATGTCACTTTCACAGTCCCAAAGTGCCATTTTCACAGTAAAAAGGCCTGGTTCACTTTTGCTTAGCTTAGTCTGTAACTTGAAAACTATGTACCGTATGGCCCTATAAACTGTGTTGGGATGAAAGCTAGCCACCTTGAGCAATGTGGGAAGTGCTGGGGCAGTTTGGGACAACAGGGCCAAAATGTCACTTTCACAGTCCCAAAGTGCCATTTTCACAGTAAAAAGGCCTGGTTCACTTTTGCTTAGCTTAGTCTGTAACTTGAAAACTATGTACCGTATGGCCCTATAAACTGTGTTGGGATGAAAGCTAGCCACTTTGAGCAATGTGGGAAGTGCTGGGGCAGTTTGGGACAACAGGGCCAAAATGTCACTTTCACAGTCCCAAAGTGCCATTTTCACAGTAAAAAGGCCTGGTTCACTTTTGCTTAGCTTAGTCTGTAACTTGAAAACTATGTACCAGTATGGCCCTATAAACTGTGTTGGGATGAAAGCTAGCCACTTTGAGCAATGTGGGAAGTGCTGGGGCAGTTTGGGACAACAGGGCCAAAATGTCACTTTCACAGTCCCAAAGTGCCGTTTTCACAGTAAAAAAGGAAATGGATTCACTTTTGCTTAGCTTAGTCTGTAACTTGAAAACTATGTACCGTATGGCCCTATAAACTGTGTTGGGATGAAAGCTAGCCACTTTGAGCAATGTGGGAAGTGCTGGGGCAGTTTGGGACAACAGGGCCAAAATGTCACTTTCACAGTCCCCAAAGTGCCATTTTCACAGTAAAAAGGCCTGGTTCACTTTTGCTTAGCTTAGTCTGTAACTTGAAAACTATGTACCGTATGGCCCTATAAACTGTGTTGGGATGAAAGCTAGCCACTTTGAGCAGTGTGGGAAGTGCTGGGGCAGTTTGGGACAACAGGGCCAAAATGTCACTTTCACAGTCCCAAAGTGCCATTTTCACAGTAAAAAGGCCTGGTTCACTTTTGCTTAGCTTAGTCTGTAACTTGAAAACTATGTACCGTATGGCCCTATAAACTGTGTTGGGATGAAAGCTAGCCACTTTGAGCATTGTGGCAAGAGCTGGGGGCAGTTTGGGACAACAGGAACGAACAGGGCCAAAATGTCACTTTCACAGTCCCAAAGTGCCATTTTCACAGTAAAAAGGCCTGGTTCACTTTTGCTTAGCTTAGTCTGTAACTTGAAAACTATGTACCGTATGGCCCTATAAACTGTGTTGGGATGAAAGCTAGCCACTTTGAGCAATGTGGGAAGTGCTGGGGCAGTTTGGGGACAACAGGGCCAAAATGTCACTTTCACAGTCCCAAAGTGCCATTTTCACAGTAAAAAGGCCTGGTTCACTTTTGCTTAGCTTAGTCTGTAACTTGAAAACTATGTACCGTATGGCCCTATAAACTGTGTTGGGATGAAAGCTAGCCACTTTGAGCATTGTGGCAAGAGCTGGGGGCAGTTTGGGACAACAGGAACGAACAGGCCAAAATGTCACTTTCACAGTCCCCAAAGTGCCATTTTCACAGTAAAAAGGCCTGGTTCACTTTTGCTTAGCTTAGTCTGTAACTTGAAAACTATGTACCGTATGGCCCTATAAACTGTGTTGGGATGAAAGCTAGCCACTTTGAGCAATGTGGGAAGTGCTGGGGCAGTTTGGGACAACAGGGCCAAAATGTCACTTTCACAGTCCCAAAGTGCCATTTTCACAGTAAAAAAAAACAGATTCATTTTGCTTAGCTTAGTCTGTAACTTGAAAACTATGTACCGTATGGCCCTATAAACTGTGTTGGGATGAAAGCTAGCCACTTTGAGCAATGTGGGAAGTGCTGGGGCAGTTTGGGACAACAGGGCCAAAATGTCACTTTCACAGTCCCAAAGTGCCATTTTCACAGTAAAAAAGGCCTGGTTCACTTTTGCTTAGCTTAGTCTGTAACTTGAAAACTATGTACCCGTATGGCCCTATAAACTGTGTTGGGATGAAAGCTAGCCACTTTGAGCAATGTGGGAAGTGCTGGGCAGTTTGGGACAACAGGGCCAAAATGTCACTTTCACAGTCCCAAAGTGCCATTTTCACAGTAAAAAAAAGACAGATTCATTTTGCTTAGCTTAGTCTGTAACTTGAAAACTATGTACCGTATGGCCCTATAAACTGTGTTGGGATGAAAGCTAGCCACTTTGAGCAATGTGGGAAGTGCTGGGGCAGTTTGGGGACAACAGGGCCAAAATGTCACTTTCACAGTCCCAAAGTGCCGTTTTCACAGTAAAAAAAGAAAAGATTCATTTTGCTTAGCTTTGTCTGTAACTTGAAAACTATGTACCGTATGGCCCTATAAACTGTGTTGGGATGAAAGCTAGCCACTTTGAGCAATGTGGGAAGTGCTGGGGCAGTTGGGACAACAGGGCCAAAATGTCACTTTCACAGTCCCAAAGTGCCATTTTCACAGTAAAAAAGGCCTGGTTCACTTTGCTTAGCTTAGTCTGTAACTTGAAAACTATGTACCGTATGGCCCTATAAACTGTGTTGGGATGAAAGCTAGCCACTTTGAGCAATGTGGGAAGTGCTGGGGGCAGTTTGGGACAACAGGGCCAAAATGTCACTTTCACAGTCCCAAAGTGCCATTTTCACAGTAAAAAGGCCTGGTTCACTTTTGCTTAGCTTAGTCTGTAACTTGAAAACTATGTACCGTATGGCCCTATAAACTGTGTTGGGATGAAAGCTAGCCACTTTGAGCATTGTGGCAAGAGCTGGGGCAGTTTGGGACAACAGGGAACGAACAGGGCCAAAATGTCACTTTCACAGTCCCAAAGTGCCATTTTCACAGTAAAAAAGGCCTGGTTCACTTTTGCTTAGCTTAGTCTGTAACTTGAAAACTATGTACCGTATGGCCCTATAAACTGTGTTGGGATGAAAGCTAGCCACTTTGAGCAATGTGGGAAGTGCTGGGGCAGTTTGGGACAACAGGGCCAAAATGTCACTTTCACAGTCCCAAAGTGCCATTTTCACAGTAAAAAGCCTGGTTCACTTTTGCTTAGCTTAGTCTGTAACTTGAAAACTATGTACCGTATGGCCCTATAAACTGTGTTGGGATGAAAGCTAGCCACTTTGAGCAATGTGGGAAGTGCTGGGGCAGTTTGGGACAACAGGGCCAAAATGTCACTTTCACAGTCCCAAAGTGCCATTTTCACAGTAAAAAAGGCCTGGTTCACTTTTGCTTAGCTTAGTCTGTAACTTGAAAACTATGTACCGTATGGCCCTATAAACTGTGTTGGGATGAAAGCTAGCCACTTTGAGCAATGTGGGAAGTGCTGGGGCAGTTTGGGACAACAGGGCCAAAATGTCACTTTCACAGTCCCAAAGTGCCATTTTCACAGTAAAAAAGGCCTGGTTCACTTTTGCTTAGCTTAGTCTGTAACTTGAAAACTATGTACCGTATGGCCCTATAAAACTGTGTTGGGATGAAAGCTAGCCACTTTGAGCAATGTGGGAAGTGCTGGGGCAGTTTGGGACAACAGGGCCAAAATGTCACTTTCACAGTCCCAAAGTGCCGTTTTCACAGTAAAAAAAGAAAAGATTCATTTTGCTTAGCTTAGTCTGTAACTTGAAAACTATGTACCGTATGGCCCTATAAACTGTGTTGGGATGAAAGCTAGCCACTTTGAGCAATGTGGGAAGTGCTGGGGCAGTTTGGGACAACAGGGCCAAAATGTCACTTTCACAGTCCCAAAGTGCCATTTTCACAGTAAAAAGGCCTGGTTCACTTTTGCTTAGCTTAGTCTGTAACTTGAAAACTATGTACCGTATGGCCCTATAAACTGTGTTGGGATGAAAGCTAGCCACTTTGAGCAATGTGGGAAGTGCTGGGCAGTTTGGGACAACAGGGCCAAAATGTCACTTTCACAGTCCCAAAGTGCCATTTTCACAGTAAAAAGGCCTGGTTCACTTTTGCTTAGCTTAGTCTGTAACTTGAAAACTATGTACCGTATGGCCCTATAAACTGTGTTGGGATGAAAGCTAGCCACTTTGAGCAGTGTGGGAAGTGCTGGGGCAGTTGGGGACAACAGGGCCAAAATGTCACTTTCACAGTCCCAAAGTGCCATTTTCACAGTAAAAAGGCCTGGTTCACTTTTGCTTAGCTTAGTCTGTAACTTGAAAACTATGTACCGTATGGGCCCTATAAACTGTGTTGGGATGAAAGCTAGCCACTTTGAGCATTGTGGCAAGAGCTGGGGGCAGTTTGGGACAACAGGGAACGAACAGGGCCAAAATGTCACTTTCACAGTCCCAAAGTGCCATTTTCACAGTAAAAAGGCCTGGTTCACTTTTGCTTAGCTTAGTCTGTAACTTGAAAACTATGTACCGTATGGCCCTATAAACTGTGTTGGGATGAAAGCTAGCCACTTTGAGCAATGTGGGAAAGTGCTGGGCAGTTTGGGACAACAGGGCCAAAATGTCACTTTCACAGTCCCAAAGTGCCATTTTCACAGTAAAAAGGCCTGGTTCACTTTTGCTTAGCTTAGTCTGTAACTTGAAAACTATGTACCGTATGGCCCTATAAACTGTGTTGGGATGAAAGCTAGCCACTTTGAGCAATGTGGGAAGTGCTGGGGCAGTTTGGGACAACAGGGCCAAAATGTCACTTTCACAGTCCCAAAGTGCCGTTTTCACAGTAAAAAGGCCTGGTTCACTTTTGCTTAGCTTAGTCTGTAACTTGAAAACTATGTACCGTATGGCCCTATAAACTGTGTTGGGATGAAAGCTAGCCACTTTGAGCAATGTGGGAAGTGCTGGGGCAGTTTGGGACAACAGGGCCAAAATGTCACTTTCACAGTCCCAAAGTGCCGTTTTCACAGTAAAAAAGAAAAGATTCATTTTGCTTAGCTTAGTCTGTAACTTGAAAACTATGTACCGTATGGCCCTATAAACTGTGTTGGGATGAAAGCTAGCCACTTTGAGCAATGTGGGAAGTGCTGGGGCAGTTTGGGACAACAGGGCCAAAATGTCACTTTCACAGTCCCAAAGTGCCATTTTCACAGTAAAAAGGCCTGGTTCACTTTTGCTTAGCTTAGTCTGTAACTTGAAAACTATGTACCGTATGGCCCTATAAACTGTGTTGGGATGAAAGCTAGCCACTTTGAGCAATGTGGGAAGTGCTGGGGCAGTTTGGGACAACAGGGCCAAAATGTCACTTTCACAGTCCCAAAGTGCCATTTTCACAGTAAAAAGGCCTGGTTCACTTTTGCTTAGCTTAGTCTGTAACTTGAAAACTATGTACCGTATGGCCCTATAAACTGTGTTGGGATGAAAGCTAGCCACTTTGAGCAGTGTGGGAAGTGCTGGGGCAGTTTGGGACAACAGGGGCCAAAATGTCACTTTCACAGTCCCAAAGTGCCATTTTCACAGTAAAAAGGCCTGGTTCACTTTTGCTTAGCTTAGTCTGTAACTTGAAAACTATGTACCGTATGGCCCTATAAACTGTGTTGGGATGAAAGCTAGCCACTTTGAGCATTGTGGCAAGAGCTGGGGCAGTTTGGGACAACAGGGAACGAACAGGGCCAAAATGTCACTTTCACAGTCCCAAAGTGCCATTTTCACAGTAAAAAGGCCTGGTTCACTTTGCTTAGCTTAGTCTGTAACTTGAAAACTATGTACCGTATGGCCCTATAAACTGTGTTGGGATGAAAGCTAGCCACTTTGAGCAATGTGGGAAGTGCTGGGGCAGTTTGGGACAACAGGGCCAAAATGTCACTTTCACAGTCCCAAAGTGCCGTTTTCACAGTAAAAAAGAAAGATTCATTTTGCTTAGCTTAGTCTGTAACTTGAAAACTATGTACCGTATGGCCCTATAAACTGTGTTGGGATGAAAGCTAGCCACTTTGAGCAATGTGGGAAGTGCTGGGGGCAGTTTGGGACAACAGGGCCAAAATGTCACTTTCACAGTCCCAAAGTGCCATTTTCACAGTAAAAAGGCCTGGTTCACTTTTGCTTAGCTTAGTCTGTAACTTGAAAACTATGTACCGTATGGCCCTATAAACTGTGTTGGGATGAAAGCTAGCCACTTTGAGCAATGTGGGAAGTGCTGGGGCAGTTTGGGACAACAGGGCCAAAATGTCACTTTCACAGTCCCAAAGTGCCATTTTCACAGTAAAAAAGGCCTGGTTCACTTTTGCTTAGCTTAGTCTGTAACTTGAAAACTATGTACCGTATGGCCCTATAAACTGTGTTGGGATGAAAGCTAGCCACTTTGAGCAATGTGGGAAGTGCTGGGGCAGTTTGGGACAACAGGGCCAAAATGTCACTTTCACAGTCCCAAAGTGCCATTTTCACAGTAAAAAGGCCTGGTTCACTTTTGCTTAGCTTAGTCTGTAACTTGAAAACTATGTACCGTATGGCCCTATAAACTGTGTTGGGATGAAAGCTAGCCACTTTGAGCAATGTGGGAAGTGCTGGGGCAGTTTGGGACAACAGGGCCAAAATGTCACTTTCACAGTCCCAAAGTGCCATTTTCACAGTAAAAAGGCCTGGTTCACTTTTGCTTAGCTTAGTCTGTAACTTGAAAACTATGTACCGTATGGCCCTATAAACTGTGTTGGGATGAAAGCTAGCCACTTTGAGCATTGTGGCAAGAGCTGGGGCAGTTTGGGACAACAGGGAACGAACAGGGCCAAAATGTCACTTTCACAGTCCCAAAGTGCCATTTTCACAGTAAAAAGGCCTGGTTCACTTTTGCTTAGCTTAGTCTGTAACTTGAAAACTATGTACCGTATGGCCCTATAAACTGTGTTGGGATGAAAGCTAGCCACTTTGAGCAATGTGGAAGTGCTGGGGCAGTTTGGGACAACAGGGCCAAAATGTCACTTTCACAGTCCCAAAGTGCCATTTTCACAGTAAAAAGGCCTGGTTCACTTTTGCTTAGCTTAGTCTGTAACTTGAAAACTATGTACCGTATGGCCCTATAAACTGTGTTGGGATGAAAGCTAGCCACTTTGAGCAATGTGGGAAGTGCTGGGGCAGTTTGGGACAACAGGGCCAAAATGTCACTTTCACAGTCCCAAAGTGCCATTTTCACAGTAAAAAGCCTGGTTCACTTTTGCTTAGCTTAGTCTGTAACTTGAAAACTATGTACCGTATGGCCCTATAAACTGTGTTGGGATGAAAGCTAGCCACTTTGAGCAATGTGGGAAGTGCTGGGGCAGTTTGGGACAACAGGGCCAAAATGTCACTTTCACAGTCCCAAAGTGCCATTTTCACAGTAAAAAGGCCTGGTTCACTTTTGCTTAGCTTAGTCTGTAACTTGAAAACTATGTACCGTATGGCCCTATAAACTGTGTTGGGATGAAAGCTAGCCACTTTGAGCAATGTGGGAAGTGCTGGGGCAGTTTGGGACAACAGGGCCAAAATGTCACTTTCACAGTCCCAAAGTGCCGTTTTCACAGTAAAAAAAGAAAAGATTCATTTTGCTTAGCTTAGTCTGTAACTTGAAAACTATGTACCGTATGGCCCTATAAACTGTGTTGGGATGAAAGCTAGCCACTTTGAGCAATGTGGGAAGTGCTGGGGCAGTTTGGGACAACAGGGCCAAAATGTCACTTTCACAGTCCCAAAGTGCCATTTTCACAGTAAAAAGGCCTGGTTCACTTTTGCTTAGCTTAGTCTGTAACTTGAAAACTATGTACCGTATGGCCCTATAAACTGTGTTGGGATGAAAGCTAGCCACTTTGAGCAATGTGGGAAGTGCTGGGGCAGTTTGGGACAACAGGGCCAAAATGTCACTTTCACAGTCCCAAAGTGCCATTTTCACAGTAAAAAGGCCTGGTTCACTTTTGCTTAGCTTAGTCTGTAACTTGAAAACTATGTACCGTATGGCCCTATAAACTGTGTTGGGATGAAAAGCTAGCCACTTTGAGCAGCAGTGTGGGAAGTGCTGGGGCAGTTTGGGACAACAGGGCCAAAATGTCACTTTCACAGTCCCAAAGTGCCATTTTCACAGTAAAAAGGCCTGGTTCACTTTTGCTTAGCTTAGTCTGTAACTTGAAAACTATGTACCGTATGGCCCTATAAACTGTGTTGGGATGAAAGCTAGCCACTTTGAGCAATGTGGCAAGTGCTGGGGCAGTTTGGGACAACAGAACGACAGGCCAAAATGTCACTTTCACAGTCCCAAAGTGCCATTTTCACAGTAAAAAGGCCTGGTTCACTTTTGCTTAGCTTAGTCTGTAACTTGAAAACTATGTACCGTATGGCCCTATAAACTGTGTTGGGATGAAAGCTAGCCACTTTGAGCAATGTGGAAGTGCTGGGGCAGTTTGGGACAACAGGGCCAAAATGTCACTTTCACAGTCCCAAAGTGCCATTTTCACAGTAAAAAGGCCTGGTTCACTTTTGCTTAGCTTAGTCTGTAACTTGAAAACTATGTACCGTATGGCCCTATAAACTGTGTTGGGATGAAAGCTAGCCACTTTGAGCAATGTGGGAAGTGCTGGGGCAGTTTTGGGACAACAGGGCCAAAATGTCACTCTTCACAGTCCCAAAGTGCCATTTTCACAGTAAAAAGGCCTGGTTCACTTTTGCTTAGCTTAGTCTGTAACTTGAAAACTATGTACCGTATGGCCCTATAAACTGTGTTGGGATGAAAGCTAGCCACTTTGAGCAGTGTGGGAAGTGCTGGGGCAGTTTGGGACAACAGGGCCAAAATGTCACTTTCACAGTCCCAAAGTGCCATTTTCACAGTAAAAAGGCCTGGTTCACTTTTGCTTAGCTTAGTCTGTAACTTGAAAACTATGTACCGTATGGCCCTTTAAACTGTGTTGGGATGAAAGCTAGCCACTTTGAGCATTGTGGCAAGAGCTGGGGCAGTTTGGGACAACAGGGAACGAACAGGGCCAAAATGTCACTTTCACAGTCCCAAAGTGCCATTTTCACAGTAAAAAGGCCTGGTTCACTTTGCTTAGCTTAGTCTGTAACTTGAAAACTATGTACCGTATGGCCCTATAAACTGTGTTGGGATGAAAGCTAGCCACTTTGAGCAATGTGGGAAGTGCTGGGCAGTTTGGGACAACAGGGCCAAATGTCACTTTCACAGTCCCAAAAGTGCCATTTTCACAGTAAAAAGGCCTGGTTCACTTTTGCTTAGCTTAGTCTGTAACTTGAAAACTATGTACCGTATGGCCCTATAAACTGTGTTGGGATGAAAGCTAGCCACTTTGAGCAATGTGGGAAGTGCTGGGGCAGTTTGGGACAACAGGGCCAAAATGTCACTTTCACAGTCCCAAAGTGCCATTTTCACAGTAAAAAGGCCTGGTTCACTTTTGCTTAGCTTAGTCCTGTAACTTGAAAACTATGTACCGTATGGCCCTATAAACTGTGTTGGGATGAAAGCTAGCCACTTTGAGCAATGTGGGAAGTGCTGGGGCAGTTTGGGACAACAGGGCCAAAATGTCACTTTCACAGTCGTCCCAAAGTGCCGTTTTCACAGTAAAAAAAAAAAGATTCATTTTGCTTAGCTTAGTCTGTAACTTGAAAACTATGTACCGTATGGCCCTATAAACTGTGTTGGGATGAAAGCTAGCCACTTTGAGCAATGTGGGAAGTGCTGGGGCAGTTTGGGACAACAGGGCCAAAATGTCACTTTCACAGTCCCAAAGTGCCATTTTCACAGTAAAAAGGCCTGGTTCACTTTTGCTTAGCTTAGTCTGTAACTTGAAAACTATGTACCGTATGGCCCTATAAACTGTGTTGGGATGAAAGCTAGCCACTTTGAGCAATGTGGGAAGTGCTGGGGCAGTTTGGGACAACAGGGCCAAAATGTCACTTTCACAGTCCCAAAGTGCCGTTTTCACAGTAAAAAAAGAAAGATTCATTTTGCTTAGCTTAGTCTGTAACTTGAAAACTATGTACCGTATGGCCCTATAAACTGTGTTGGGATGAAAGCTAGCCACTTTGAGCAATGTGGGAAGTGCTGGGGCAGTTTGGGACAACAGGGCCAAAATGTCACTTTCACAGTCCCAAAGTGCCATTTTCACAGTAAAAAGGCCTGGTTCACTTTTGCTTAGCTTAGTCTGTAACTTGAAAACTATGTACCGTATGGCCCTATAAACTGTGTTGGGATGAAAGCTAGCCACTTTGAGCAATGTGGGAAGTGCTGGGGCAGTTTGGGACAACAGGGCCAAAATGTCACTTTCACAGTCCCAAAGTGCCATTTTCACAGTAAAAAGGCCTGGTTCACTTTTGCTTAGCTTAGTCTGTAACTTGAAAACTATGTACCGTATGGCCCTATAAACTGTGTTGGGATGAAAGCTAGCCACTTTGAGCAGTGTGGGAAGTGCTGGGGCAGTTTGGGACAACAGGGCCAAAATGTCACTTTCACAGTCCCAAAGTGCCATTTTCACAGTAAAAAGGCCTGGTTCACTTTTGCTTAGCTTAGTCTGTAACTTGAAAACTATGTACCGTATGGCCCTATAAACTGTGTTGGGATGAAAGCTAGCCACTTTGAGCATTGTGGGAATTGCTGGGGCAGTTTGGGACAACAGGGCCAAAATGTCACTTTCACAGTCCCAAAGTGCCATTTTCACAGTAAAAAGGCCTGGTTCACTTTTGCTTAGCTTAGTCTGTAACTTGAAAACTATGTACCGTATGGCCCTATAAACTGTGTTGGGATGAAAGCTAGCCACTTTGAGCATTGTGGCAAGTGCTGGGGCAGTTTGGGACAACAGGGAACGAACAGGCCAAATGTCACTTTCACAGTCCCAAAGTGCCATTTTCACAGTAAAAAGGCCTGGTTCACTTTTGCTTAGCTTAGTCTGTAACTTGAAAACTATGTACCGTATGGCCCTATAAACTGTGTTGGGATGAAAGCTAGCCACTTTGAGCAATGTGGGAAGTGCTGGGGCAGTTTGGGACAACAGGGCCAAAATGTCACTTTCACAGTCCCAAAGTGCCATTTTCACAGTAAAAAGGCCTGGTTCACTTTTGCTTAGCTTAGTCTGTAACTTGAAAACTATGTACCGTATGGCCCTATAAACTGTGTTGGGATGAAAGCTAGCCACTTTGAGCAATGTGGGAAGTGCTGGGGCAGTTTGGGACAACAGGGCCAAAATGTCACTTTCACAGTCCCAAAGTGCCATTTTCACAGTAAAAAGGCCTGGTTCACTTTTGCTTAGCTTAGTCTGTAACTTGAAAACTATGTACCGTATGGCCCTATAAACTGTGTTGGGATGAAAGCTAGCCACTTTGAGCAATGTGGGAAGTGCTGGGGCAGTTTGGGACAACAGGGCCAAAATGTCACTTTCACAGTCCCAAAGTGCCATTTTCACAGTAAAAAGGCCTGGTTCACTTTTGCTTAGCTTAGTCTGTAACTTGAAAACTATGTACCGTATGGCCCTATAAACTGTGTTGGGATGAAAGCTAGCCACTTTGAGCAATGTGGGAAGTGCTGGGGCAGTTTGGGACAACAGGGCCAAAATGTCACTTTCACAGTCCCAAAGTGCCATTTTCACAGTAAAAAGGCCTGGTTCACTTTTGCTTAGCTTAGTCTGTAACTTGAAAACTATGTACCGTATGGCCCTATAAACTGTGTTGGGATGAAAGCTAGCCACTTTGAGCAATGTGGGAAGTGCTGGGGCAGTTTGGGACAACAGGGCCAAAATGTCACTTTCACAGTCCCAAAGTGCCATTTTCACAGTAAAAAGGCCTGGTTCACTTTTGCTTAGCTTAGTCTGTAACTTGAAAACTATGTACCGTATGGCCCTATAAACTGTGTTGGGATGAAAGCTAGCCACTTTGAGCAATGTGGGAAGTGCTGGGGCAGTTTGGGACAACAGGGCCAAAATGTCACTTTCACAGTCCCAAAGTGCCATTTTCACAGTAAAAAGGCCTGGTTCACTTTTGCTTAGCTTAGTCTGTAACTTGAAAACTATGTACCGTATGGCCCTATAAACTGTGTTGGGATGAAAGCTAGCCACTTTGAGCATTGTGGCAAGAGCTGGGGCAGTTTGGGACAACAGGGAACGAACAGGGCCAAATGTCACTTTCACAGTCCCAAAGTGCCATTTTCACAGTAAAAAGGCCTGGTTCACTTTTGCTTAGCTTAGTCTGTAACTTGAAAACTATGTACCGTATGGCCCTATAAACTGTGTTGGGATGAAAGCTAGCCACTTTGAGCAATGTGGGAAGTGCTGGGGCAGTTTGGGACAACAGGGCCAAAATGTCACTTTCACAGTCCCAAAGTGCCATTTTCACAGTAAAAAGGCCTGGTTCACTTTTGCTTAGCTTAGTCTGTAACTTGAAAACTATGTACCGTATGGCCCTATAAACTGTGTTGGGATGAAAGCTAGCCACTTTGAGCAATGTGGGAAGTGCTGGGGCAGTTTGGGACAACAGGGCCAAAATGTCACTTTCACAGTCCCAAAGTGCCATTTTCACAGTAAAAAGGCCTGGTTCACTTTTGCTTAGCTTAGTCTGTAACTTGAAAACTATGTACCGTATGGCCCTATAAACTGTGTTGGGATGAAAGCTAGCCACTTTGAGCAATGTGGGAAGTGCTGGGGCAGTTTGGGACAACAGGGCCAAAATGTCACTTTCACAGTCCCAAAGTGCCATTTTCACAGTAAAAAGGCCTGGTTCACTTTTGCTTAGCTTAGTCTGTAACTTGAAAACTATGTACCGTATGGCCCTATAAACTGTGTTGGGATGAAAGCTAGCCACTTTGAGCAATGTGGGAAGTGCTGGGGCAGTTTGGGACAACAGGGCCAAAATGTCACTTTCACAGTCCCAAAGTGCCGTTTTCACAGTAAAAAAAAAAAGATTCATTTTGCTTAGCTTAGTCTGTAACTTGAAAACTATGTACCGTATGGCCCTATAAACTGTGTTGGGATGAAAGCTAGCCACTTTGAGCAATGTGGGAAGTGCTGGGGCAGTTTGGGACAACAGGGCCAAAATGTCACTTTCACAGTCCCAAAGTGCCATTTTCACAGTAAAAAGGCCTGGTTCACTTTTGCTTAGCTTAGTCTGTAACTTGAAAACTATGTACCGTATGGCCCTATAAACTGTGTTGGGATGAAAGCTAGCCACTTTGAGCAATGTGGGAAGTGCTGGGGCAGTTTGGGACAACAGGGCCAAAATGTCACTTTCACAGTCCCAAAGTGCCATTTTCACAGTAAAAAGGCCTGGTTCACTTTTGCTTAGCTTAGTCTGTAACTTGAAAACTATGTACCGTATGGCCCTATAAACTGTGTTGGGATGAAAGCTAGCCACTTTGAGCAGTGTGGGAAGTGCTGGGGCAGTTTGGGACAACAGGGCCAAAATGTCACTTTCACAGTCCCAAAGTGCCATTTTCACAGTAAAAAGGCCTGGTTCACTTTTGCTTAGCTTAGTCTGTAACTTGAAAACTATGTACCGTATGGCCCTATAAACTGTGTTGGGATGAAAGCTAGCCACTTTGAGCATTGTGGCAAGAGCTGGGGCAGTTTGGGACAACAGGGAACGAACAGGGCCAAAATGTCACTTTCACAGTCCCAAAGTGCCATTTTCACAGTAAAAAGGCCTGGTTCACTTTTGCTTAGCTTAGTCTGTAACTTGAAAACTATGTACCGTATGGCCCTATAAACTGTGTTGGGATGAAAGCTAGCCACTTTGAGCAATGTGGGAAGTGCTGGGGCAGTTTGGGACAACAGGGCCAAAATGTCACTTTCACAGTCCCAAAGTGCCATTTTCACAGTAAAAAGGCCTGGTTCACTTTTGCTTAGCTTAGTCTGTAACTTGAAAACTATGTACCGTATGGCCCTATAAACTGTGTTGGGATGAAAGCTAGCCACTTTGAGCATTGTGGCAAGAGCTGGGGCAGTTTGGGACAACAGGGAACGACAGGGCCAAAATGTCACTTTCACAGTCCCAAAGTGCCATTTTCACAGTAAAAAGGCCTGGTTCACTTTTGCTTAGCTTAGTCTGTAACTTGAAAACTATGTACCGTATGGCCCTATAAACTGTGTTGGGATGAAAGCTAGCCACTTTGAGCAATGTGGGAAGTGCTGGGGCAGTTTGGGACAACAGGGCCAAAATGTCACTTTCACAGTCCCAAAGTGCCATTTTCACAGTAAAAAAAAAAACAGATTCATTTTGCTTAGCTTAGTCTGTAACTTGAAAACTATGTACCGTATGGCCCTATAAACTGTGTTGGGATGAAAGCTAGCCACTTTGAGCAATGTGGGAAGTGCTGGGGCAGTTTGGGACAACAGGGCCAAAATGTCACTTTCACAGTCCCAAAGTGCCATTTTCACAGTAAAAAGGCCTGGTTCACTTTTGCTTAGCTTAGTCTGTAACTTGAAAACTATGTACCGTATGGCCCTATAAACTGTGTTGGGATGAAAGCTAGCCACTTTGAGCAATGTGGGAAGTGCTGGGGGCAGTTTGGGACAACAGGGCCAAAATGTCACTTTCACAGTCCCAAAGTGCCATTTTCACAGTAAAAAAAAACAGATTCATTTTGCTTAGCTTAGTCTGTAACTTGAAAACTATGTACCGTATGGCCCTATAAACTGTGTTGGGATGAAAGCTAGCCACTTTGAGCAATGTGGGAAGTGCTGGGGCAGTTTGGGACAACAGGGCCAAAATGTCACTTTCACAGTCCCAAAGTGCCGTTTTCACAGTAAAAAAAAAAAGATTCATTTTGCTTAGCTTTGTCTGTAACTTGAAAACTATGTACCGTATGGCCCTATAAACTGTGTTGGGATGAAAGCTAGCCACTTTGAGCAATGTGGGAAGTGCTGGGGCAGTTTGGGACAACAGGGCCAAAATGTCACTTTCACAGTCCCAAAGTGCCATTTTCACAGTAAAAAGGCCTGGTTCACTTTTGCTTAGCTTAGTCTGTAACTTGAAAACTATGTACCGTATGGCCCTATAAACTGTGTTGGGATGAAAGCTAGCCACTTTGAGCAATGTGGGAAGTGCTGGGGCAGTTTGGGACAACAGGGCCAAAATGTCACTTTCACAGTCCCAAAGTGCCATTTTCACAGTAAAAAGGCCTGGTAAAAGGCCTGGTTCACTTTTGCTTAGCTTAGTCTGTAACTTGAAAACTATGTACCGTATGGCCCTATAAACTGTGTTGGGATGAAAGCTAGCCACTTTGAGCATTGTGGCAAGAGCTGGGGCAGTTTGGGACAACAGGGACGACAGGCCAAAATGTCACTTTCACAGTCCCAAAGTGCCATTTTCACAGTAAAAAGGCCTGGTTCACTTTTGCTTAGCTTAGTCTGTAACTTGAAAACTATGTACCGTATGGCCCTATAAACTGTGTTGGGATGAAAGCTAGCCACTTTGAGCAATGTGGGAAGTGCTGGGGCAGTTTGGGACAACAGGGCCAAAATGTCACTTTCACAGTCCCAAAGTGCCATTTTCACAGTAAAAAGGCCTGGTTCACTTTGCTTAGCTTAGTCTGTAACTTGAAAACTATGTACCGTATGGCCCTATAAACTGTGTTGGGATGAAAGCTAGCCACTTTGAGCAATGTGGGAAGTGCTGGGGCAGTTTGGGACAACAGGGCCAAAATGTCACTTTCACAGTCCCAAAGTGCCATTTTCACAGTAAAAAGGCCTGGTTCACTTTTGCTTAGCTTAGTCTGTAACTTGAAAACTATGTACCGTATGGCCCTATAAACTGTGTTGGGATGAAAGCTAGCCACTTTGAGCAATGTGGGAAGTGCTGGGGCAGTTTGGGACAACAGGGCCAAAATGTCACTTTCACAGTCCCAAAGTGCCATTTTCACAGTAAAAAGACTGGTTCACTTTTGCTTAGCTTAGTCTGTAACTTGAAAACTATGTACCGTATGGCCCTATAAACTGTGTTGGGATGAAAGCTAGCCACTTTGAGCAATGTGGGAAGTGCTGGGGCAGTTTGGGACAACAGGGCCAAAATGTCACTTTCACAGTCCCAAAGTGCCGTTTTCACAGTAAAAAAAAAAAGATTCATTTTGCTTAGCTTAGTCTGTAACTTGAAAACTATGTACCGTATGGCCCTATAAACTGTGTTGGATGAAAGCTAGCCACTTTGAGGCATTGTGGGAAGTGCTGGGGCAGTTTGGGACAACAGGGCCAAAATGTCACTTTCACAGTCCCAAAGTGCCATTTTCACAGTAAAAAGGCCTGGTTCACTTTTGCTTAGCTTAGTCTGTAACTTGAAAACTATGTACCGTATGGCCCTATAAACTGTGTTGGGATGAAAGCTAGCCACTTTGAGCATGTGGGAAGTGCTGGGCAGTTTGGACAACAGGGCCAAAATGTCACTTTCACAGTCCCAAAGTGCCATTTTCACAGTAAAAAGGCTGGTTCACTTTTGCTTAGCTTAGTCTGTAACTTGAAAACTATGTACCGTATGGCCCTATAAACTGTGTTGGGATGAAAGCTAGCCACTTTGAGCAGTGTGGAAGTGCTGGGGCAGTTTGGGACAACAGGGCCAAAATGTCACTTTCACAGTCCCAAAGTGCCATTTTCACAGTAAAAAGGCCTGGTTCACTTTTGCTTAGCTTAGTCTGTAACTTGAAAACTATGTACCGTATGGCCCTATAAACTGTGTTGGATGAAAGCTAGCCACTTTGAGCATTGTGGCAAGAGCTGGGGCAGTTTGGACAGGAACGAACAGGGCCAAAATGTCACTTTCACAGTCCCAAAGTGCCATTTTCACAGTAAAAAGGCCTGGTTCACTTTTGCTTAGCTTAGTCTGTAACTTGAAAACTATGTACCGTATGGCCCTATAAACTGTGTTGGGATGAAAGCTAGCCACTTTGAGCAATGTGGGAAGTGCTGGGGCAGTTTGGGACAACAGGGCCAAAATGTCACTTTCACAGTCCCAAAGTGCCATTTTCACAGTAAAAAGGCCTGGTTCACTTTTGCTTAGCTTAGTCTGTAACTTGAAAACTATGTACCGTATGGCCCTATAAACTGTGTTGGGATGAAAGCTAGCCACTTTGAGCAATGTGGGAAGTGCTGGGGCAGTTTGGGACAACAGGGCCAAAATGTCACTTTCACAGTCCCAAAGTGCCATTTTCACAGTAAAAAGGCCTGGTTCACTTTTGCTTAGCTTAGTCTGTAACTTGAAAACTATGTACCGTATGGCCCTATAAACTGTGTTGGGATGAAAGCTAGCCACTTTGAGCAATGTGGGAAGTGCTGGGGCAGTTTGGGACAACAGGGCCAAAATGTCACTTTCACAGTCCCAAAGTGCCATTTTCACAGTAAAAAGGCCTGGTTCACTTTTGCTTAGCTTAGTCTGTAACTTGAAAACTATGTACCGTATGGCCCTATAAACTGTGTTGGGATGAAAGCTAGCCACTTTGAGCAATGTGGGAAGTGCTGGGGCAGTTTGGGACAACAGGGCCAAAATGTCACTTTCACAGTCCCAAAGTGCCATTTTCACAGTAAAAAGGCCTGGTTCACTTTTGCTTAGCTTAGTCTGTAACTTGAAAACTATGTACCGTATGGCCCTATAAACTGTGTTGGGATGAAAGCTAGCCACTTTGAGCAATGTGGGAAGTGCTGGGGCAGTTTGGGACAACAGGGCCAAAATGTCACTTTCACAGTCCCAAAGTGCCATTTTCACAGTAAAAAGGCCTGGTTCACTTTTGCTTAGCTTAGTCTGTAACTTGAAAACTATGTACCGTATGGCCCTATAAACTGTGTTGGGATGAAAGCTAGCCACTTTGAGCAATGTGGGAAGTGCTGGGGCAGTTTGGGACAACAGGGCCAAAATGTCACTTTCACAGTCCCAAAGTGCCATTTTCACAGTAAAAAGCCTGGTTCACTTTTGCTTAGCTTAGTCTGTAACTTGAAAACTATGTACCGTATGGCCCTATAAACTGTGTTGGGATGAAAGCTAGCCACTTTGAGCAATGTGGGAAGTGCTGGGGCAGTTTGGGACAACAGGGCCAAAATGTCACTTTCACAGTCCCAAAGTGCCATTTTCACAGTAAAAAGGCCTGGTTCACTTTTGCTTAGCTTAGTCTGTAACTTGAAAACTATGTACCGTATGGCCCTATAAACTGTGTTGGGATGAAAGCTAGCCACTTTGAGCAATGTGGGAAGTGCTGGGCAGTTTGGGACAACAGGGCCAAAATGTCACTTTCACAGTCCCAAAGTGCCATTTTCACAGTAAAAAGGCCTGGTTCACTTTTGCTTAGCTTAGTCTGTAACTTGAAAACTATGTACCGTATGGCCCTATAAACTGTGTTGGGATGAAAGCTAGCCACTTTGAGCAATGTGGGAAGTGCTGGGGCAGTTTGGGACAACAGGGCCAAAATGTCACTTTCACAGTCCCAAAGTGCCGTTTTCACAGTAAAAAAAAAAAGATTCATTTTGCTTAGCTTAGTCTGTAACTTGAAAACTATGTACCGTATGGCCCTATAAACTGTGTTGGGATGAAAGCTAGCCACTTTGAGCAATGTGGGAAGTGCTGGGGCAGTTTGGGACAACAGGGCCAAAATGTCACTTTCACAGTCCCAAAGTGCCATTTTCACAGTAAAAAGGCCTGGTTCACTTTTGCTTAGCTTAGTCTGTAACTTGAAAACTATGTACCGTATGGCCCTATAAACTGTGTTGGGATGAAAGCTAGCCACTTTGAGCAATGTGGGAAGTGCTGGGGCAGTTTGGGACAACAGGGCCAAAATGTCACTTTCACAGTCCCAAAGTGCCATTTTCACAGTAAAAAGGCCTGGTTCACTTTTGCTTAGCTTAGTCTGTAACTTGAAAACTATGTACCGTATGGCCCTATAAACTGTGTTGGGATGAAAGCTAGCCACTTTGAGCAATGTGGGAAGTGCTGGGGCAGTTTGGGACAACAGGGCCAAAATGTCACTTTCACAGTCCCAAAGTGCCATTTTCACAGTAAAAAGGCCTGGTTCACTTTTGCTTAGCTTAGTCTGTAACTTGAAAACTATGTACCGTATGGCCCTATAAACTGTGTTGGGATGAAAGCTAGCCACTTTGAGCAATGTGGGAAGTGCTGGGGCAGTTTGGGACAACAGGGCCAAAATGTCACTTTCACAGTCCCAAAGTGCCATTTTCACAGTAAAAAGGCCTGGTTCACTTTTGCTTAGCTTAGTCTGTAACTTGAAAACTATGTACCGTATGGCCCTATAAACTGTGTTGGGATGAAAGCTAGCCACTTTGAGCAATGTGGGAAGTGCTGGGGCAGTTTGGGACAACAGGGCCAAAATGTCACTTTCACAGTCCCAAAGTGCCATTTTCACAGTAAAAAGGCCTGGTTCACTTTTGCTTAGCTTAGTCTGTAACTTGAAAACTATGTACCGTATGGCCCTATAAACTGTGTTGGGATGAAAGCTAGCCACTTTGAGCAGTGTGGGAAGTGCTGGGGCAGTTTGGGACAACAGGGCCAAAATGTCACTTTCACAGTCCCAAAGTGCCATTTTCACAGTAAAAAGGCCTGGTTCACTTTTGCTTAGCTTAGTCTGTAACTTGAAAACTATGTACCGTATGGCCCTATAAACTGTGTTGGGATGAAAGCTAGCCACTTTGAGCATTGTGGCAAGGAACGAACAGGGCCAAAATGTCACTTTCACAGTCCCAAAGTGCCATTTTCACAGTAAAAAGGCCTGGTTCACTTTTGCTTAGCTTAGTCTGTAACTTGAAAACTATGTACCGTATGGCCCTATAAACTGTGTTGGGATGAAAGCTAGCCACTTTGAGCAATGTGGGAAGTGCTGGGGCAGTTTGGGACAACAGGGCCAAAATGTCACTTTCACAGTCCCAAAGTGCCATTTTCACAGTAAAAAGGCCTGGTTCACTTTTGCTTAGCTTAGTCTGTAACTTGAAAACTATGTACCGTATGGCCCTATAAACTGTGTTGGGATGAAAGCTAGCCACTTTGAGCAATGTGGGAAGTGCTGGGGCAGTTTGGGACAACAGGGCCAAAATGTCACTTTCACAGTCCCAAAGTGCCATTTTCACAGTAAAAAGGCCTGGTTCACTTTTGCTTAGCTTAGTCTGTAACTTGAAAACTATGTACCGTATGGCCCTATAAACTGTGTTGGGATGAAAGCTAGCCACTTTGAGCAATGTGGGAAGTGCTGGGGCAGTTTGGGACAACAGGGCCAAAATGTCACTTTCACAGTCCCAAAGTGCCGTTTTCACAGTAAAAAAAAAAAGATTCATTTTGCTTAGCTTAGTCTGTAACTTGAAAACTATGTACCGTATGGCCCTATAAACTGTGTTGGGATGAAAGCTAGCCACTTTGAGCAATGTGGGAAGTGCTGGGGCAGTTTGGGACAACAGGGCCAAAATGTCACTTTCACAGTCCCAAAGTGCCATTTTCACAGTAAAAAGGCCTGGTTCACTTTTGCTTAGCTTAGTCTGTAACTTGAAAACTATGTACCGTATGGCCCTATAAACTGTGTTGGGATGAAAGCTAGCCACTTTGAGCAATGTGGGAAGTGCTGGGGCAGTTTGGGACAACAGGGCCAAAATGTCACTTTCACAGTCCCAAAGTGCCATTTTCACAGTAAAAAGGCCTGGTTCACTTTTGCTTAGCTTAGTCTGTAACTTGAAAACTATGTACCGTATGGCCCTATAAACTGTGTTGGGATGAAAGCTAGCCACTTTGAGCAATGTGGGAAGTGCTGGGGCAGTTTGGGACAACAGGGCCAAAATGTCACTTTCACAGTCCCAAAGTGCCGTTTTCACAGTAAAAAAAAAAGATTCATTTTGCTTAGCTTAGTCTGTAACTTGAAAACTATGTACCGTATGGCCCTATAAACTGTGTTGGGATGAAAGCTAGCCACTTTGAGCAATGTGGGAAGTGCTGGGGCAGTTTGGGACAACAGGGCCAAAATGTCACTTTCACAGTCCCAAAGTGCCGTTTTCACAGTAAAAAAAAAAAGATTCATTTTGCTTAGCTTAGTCTGTAACTTGAAAACTATGTACCGTATGGCCCTATAAACTGTGTTGGGATGAAAGC
The DNA here is from genome assembly GCF_963924005.1 of Protomyctophum bolini. Taxonomy (NCBI): domain Eukaryota; kingdom Metazoa; phylum Chordata; class Actinopteri; order Myctophiformes; family Myctophidae; genus Protomyctophum; species Protomyctophum bolini. The sequence continues at coordinate 26,382 of NW_027665938.1, forward strand.
TAGCCACTTTGAGCATTGTGGGAAGTGCTGGGGCAGTTTGGGACAACAGGGCCAAAATGTCACTTTCACAGTCCCAAAGTGCCATTTTCACAGTAAAAAAGGCCTGGTTCACTTTTGCTTAGCTTAGTCTGTAACTTGAAAACTATGTACCGTATGGCCCTATAAACTGTGTTGGGATGAAAGCTAGCCACTTTGAGCAATGTGGGAAGTGCTGGGGCAGTTTGGGACAACAGGGCCAAAATGTCACTTTCACAGTCCCAAAGTGCCATTTTCACAGTAAAAAGGCCTGGTTCACTTTTGCTTAGCTTAGTCTGTAACTTGAAAACTATGTACCGTATGGCCCTATAAACTGTGTTGGGATGAAAGCTAGCCACTTTGAGCAGTGTGGGAAGTGCTGGGGCAGTTTGGGACAACAGGGCCAAAATGTCACTTTCACAGTCCCAAAGTGCCATTTTCACAGTAAAAAGGCCTGGTTCACTTTTGCTTAGCTTAGTCTGTAACTTGAAAACTATGTACCGTATGGCCCTATAAACTGTGTTGGGATGAAAGCTAGCCACTTTGAGCATTGTGGCAAGAGCTGGGGCAGTTTGGGACAACAGGGAACGAACAGGGCCAAAATGTCACTTTCACAGTCCCAAAGTGCCATTTTCACAGTAAAAAGGCCTGGTTCACTTTTGCTTAGCTTAGTCTGTAACTTGAAAACTATGTACCGTATGGCCCTATAAACTGTGTTGGGATGAAAGCTAGCCACTTTGAGCAATGTGGGAAGTGCTGGGGCAGTTTGGGACAACAGGGCCAAAATGTCACTTTCACAGTCCCAAAGTGCCATTTTCACAGTAAAAAGGCCTGGTTCACTTTTGCTTAGCTTAGTCTGTAACTTGAAAACTATGTACCGTATGGCCCTATAAACTGTGTTGGGATGAAAGCTAGCCACTTTGAGCAATGTGGGAAGTGCTGGGGCAGTTTGGGACAACAGGGCCAAAATGTCACTTTCACAGTCCCAAAGTGCCATTTTCACAGTAAAAAGGCCTGGTTCACTTTTGCTTAGCTTAGTCTGTAACTTGAAAACTATGTACCGTATGGCCCTATAAACTGTGTTGGGATGAAAGCTAGCCACTTTGAGCAATGTGGGAAGTGCTGGGGCAGTTTGGGACAACAGGGCCAAAATGTCACTTTCACAGTCCCAAAGTGCCATTTTCACAGTAAAAAAGGCAAGGTTCACTTTTGCTTAGCTTAGTCTGTAACTTGAAAACTATGTACCGTATGGCCCTATAAACTGTGTTGGGATGAAAGCTAGCCACTTTGAGCAATGTGGGAAGTGCTGGGGCAGTTTGGGACAACAGGGCCAAAATGTCACTTTCACAGTCCCAAAGTGCCATTTTCACAGTAAAAAGGCCTGGTTCACTTTTGCTTAGCTTAGTCTGTAACTTGAAAACTATGTACCGTATGGCCCTATAAACTGTGTTGGGATGAAAGCTAGCCACTTTGAGCAGTGTGGGAAGTGCTGGGGCAGTTTGGGACAACAGGGCCAAACAACAGGGCCAAAATGTCACTTTCACAGTCCAAAGTGCCATTTTCACAGTAAAAAGGCCTGTTCACTTTTGCTTAGCTTAGTCTGTAACTTGAAAACTATGTACCGTATGTGCCCTATAAACTGTGTTGGGATGAAGCTAGCCACTTTGAGCATTGTGGCAAGAGCTGGGGCAGTTTGGGACAACAGGGAACGAACAGGCCAAAATGTCACTTTCACAGTCCCAAAGTGCCATTTTCACAGTAAAAAGGCCTGGTTCACTTTTGCTTAGCTTAGTCTGTAACTTGAAAACTATGTACCGTATGGCCCTATAAACTGTGTTGGGATGAAAGCTAGCCACTTTGAGCATTGTGGCAAGAGCTGGGCAGTTGGGACAACAGGGAACGAACAGGGCCAAATGTCACTTTCACAGTCCCAAAGTGCCATTTTCACAGTAAAAAGGCCTGGTTCACTTTTGCTTAGCTTAGTCTGTAACTTGAAAACTATGTACCGTATGGCCCTATAAACTGTGTTGGGATGAAAGCTAGCCACTTTGAGCAATGTGGGAAGTGCTGGGGCAGTTTGGGACAACAGGGCCAAAATGTCACTTTCACAGTCCCAAAGTGCCATTTTCACAGTAAAAAGGCCTGGTTCACTTTTGCTTAGCTTAGTCTGTAACTTGAAAACTATGTACCGTATGGCCCTATAAACTGTGTTGGGATGAAAGCTAGCCACTTTGAGCAATGTGGGAAGTGCTGGGGCAGTTTGGGACAACAGGGCCAAAATGTCACTTTCACAGTCCCAAAGTGCCATTTTCACAGTAAAAAGGCCTGGTTCACTTTTGCTTAGCTTAGTCTGTAACTTGAAAACTATGTACCGTAATGGCCCTATAAACTGTGTTGGGATGAAAGCTTAGCCACTTTGAGCAATGTGGGAAGTGCTGGGGCAGTTTGGGACAACAGGGCCAAAATGTCACTTTCACAGTCCCAAAGTGCCATTTTCACAGTAAAAAAGGCCTGGTTCACTTTTGCTTAGCTTAGTCTGTAACTTGAAAACTATGTACCGTATGGCCCTATAAACTGTGTTGGATGAAAGCTAGCCACTTTGAGCAATGTGGAAGTGCTGGGGCAGTTTGGGACAACAGGGCCAAAATGTCACTTTCACAGTCCAAAGTGCCGTTTTCACAGTAAAAAAAAAAGGATTCATTTTGCTTAGCTTAGTCTGTAACTTGAAAACTATGTACCGTATGGCCCTATAAACTGTGTTGGGATGAAAGCTAGCCACTTTGAGCAATGTGGAAGTGCTGGGGCAGTTGGGACAACAGGGCCAAAATGTCACTTTCACAGTCCCAAAGTGCCATTTTCACAGTAAAAAGGCCTGGTTCACTTTTGCTTAGCTTAGTCTGTAACTTGAAAACTATGTACCGTATGGCCCTATAAACTGTGTTGGGATGAAAGCTAGCCACTTTGAGCAATGTGGGAAGTGCTGGGGCAGTTTGGGACAACAGGGCCAAAATGTCACTTTCACAGTCCCAAAGTGCCATTTTCACAGTAAAAAGGCCTGGTTCACTTTTGCTTAGCTTAGTCTGTAACTTGAAAACTATGTACCGTATGGCCCTATAAACTGTGTTGGGATGAAAGCTAGCCACTTTGAGCAATGTGGGAAGTGCTGGGGCAGTTTGGGACAACAGGGCCAAAATGTCACTTTCACAGTCCCAAAGTGCCGTTTTCACAGTAAAAAAAAAAGATTCATTTTGCTTAGCTTAGTCTGTAACTTGAAAACTATGTACCGTATGGCCCTATAAACTGTGTTGGGATGAAAGCTAGCCACTTTGAGCAATGTGGGAAGTGCTGGGCAGTTTGGGACAACAGGGCCAAAATGTCACTTTCACAGTCCCAAAGTGCCATTTTCACAGTAAAAAGGCCTGGTTCACTTTTGCTTAGCTTAGTCTGTAACTTGAAAACTATGTACCGTATGGCCCTATAAACTGTGTTGGGATGAAAGCTAGCCACTTTGAGCAATGTGGGAAGTGCTGGGGCAGTTTGGGACAACAGGGCCAAAATGTCACTTTCGTCCCAAAGTGCCATTTTCACAGTAAAAAGGCCTGGTTCACTTTTGCTTAGCTTAGTCTGTAACTTGAAAACTATGTACCGTATGGCCCTATAAACTGTGTTGGGATGAAAGCTAGCCACTTTGAGCAGTGTGGGAAGTGCTGGGGCAGTTTGGGACAACAGGGCCAAAATGTCACTTTCACAGTCCCAAAGTGCCATTTTCACAGTAAAAAGGCCTGGTTCACTTTTGCTTAGCTTAGTCTGTAACTTGAAAACTATGTACCGTATGGCCCTATAAACTGTGTTGGGATGAAAGCTAGCCACTTTGAGCATTGTGGCAAGAGCTGGGGCAGTTTGGGACAACAGGGACGAACAGGGCCAAAATGTCACTTTCACAGTCCCAAAGTGCCATTTTCACAGTAAAAAGGCCTGGTTCACTTTTGCTTAGCTTAGTCTGTAACTTGAAAACTATGTACCGTATGGCCCTATAAACTGTGTTGGGATGAAAGCTAGCCACTTTGAGCAATGTGGGAAGTGCTGGGGCAGTTTGGGACAACAGGGCCAAAATGTCACTTTCACAGTCCCAAAGTGCCATTTTCACAGTAAAAAGGCCTGGTTCACTTTTGCTTAGCTTAGTCTGTAACTTGAAAACTATGTACCGTATGGCCCTATAAACTGTGTTGGGATGAAAGCTAGCCACTTTGAGCAATGTGGGAAGTGCTGGGGCAGTTTGGGACAACAGGGCCAAAATGTCACTTTCACAGTCCCAAAGTGCCATTTTCACAGTAAAAAGGCCTGGTTCACTTTTGCTTAGCTTAGTCTGTAACTTGAAAACTATGTACCGTATGGCCCTATAAACTGTGTTGGGATGAAAGCTAGCCACTTTGAGCAATGTGGGAAGTGCTGGGGCAGTTTGGGACAACAGGGCCAAAATGTCACTTTCACAGTCCCAAAGTGCCATTTTCACAGTAAAAAGGCCTGGTTCACTTTTGCTTAGCTTAGTCTGTAACTTGAAAACTATGTACCGTATGGCCCTATAAACTGTGTTGGGATGAAAGCTAGCCACTTTGAGCAATGTGGGAAGTGCTGGGGCAGTTTGGGACAACAGGGCCAAAATGTCACTTTCACAGTCCCAAAGTGCCATTTTCACAGTAAAAAGGCCTGGTTCACTTTTGCTTAGCTTAGTCTGTAACTTGAAAACTATGTACCGTATGGCCCTATAAACTGTGTTGGGATGAAAGCTAGCCACTTTGAGCAATGTGGGAAGTGCTGGGGCAGTTTGGGACAACAGGGCCAAAATGTCACTTTCACAGTCCCAAAGTGCCGTTTTCACAGTAAAAAAAAAAAGATTCATTTTGCTTAGCTTAGTCTGTAACTTGAAAACTATGTACCGTATGGCCCTATAAACTGTGTTGGGATGAAAGCTAGCCACTTTGAGCATTGTGGGAAGTGCTGGGGCAGTTTGGGACAACAGGGCCAAAATGTCACTTTCACAGTCCCAAAGTGCCATTTTCACAGTAAAAAGGCCTGGTTCACTTTTGCTTAGCTTAGTCTGTAACTTGAAAACTATGTACCGTATGGCCCTATAAACTGTGTTGGGATGAAAGCTAGCCACTTTGAGCAATGTGGGAAGTGCTGGGGCAGTTTGGGACAACAGGGCCAAAATGTCACTTTCACAGTCCCAAAGTGCCATTTTCACAGTAAAAAGGCCTGGTTCACTTTTGCTTAGCTTAGTCTGTAACTTGAAAACTATGTACCGTATGGCCCTATAAACTGTGTTGGGATGAAAGCTAGCCACTTTGAGCAGTGTGGGAAGTGCTGGGGCAGTTTGGGACAACAGGGCCAAAATGTCACTTTCACAGTCCCAAAGTGCCATTTTCACAGTAAAAAGGCCTGGTTCACTTTTGCTTAGCTTAGTCTGTAACTTGAAAACTATGTACCGTATGGCCCTATAAACTGTGTTGGGATGAAAGCTAGCCACTTTGAGCATTGTGGCAAGAGCTGGGGCAGTTTGGGACAACAGGGAACGAACAGGGCCAAAATGTCACTTTCACAGTCCCAAAGTGCCATTTTCACAGTAAAAAGGCCTGGTTCACTTTTGCTTAGCTTAGTCTGTAACTTGAAAACTATGTACCGTATGGCCCTATAAACTGTGTTGGGATGAAAGCTAGCCACTTTGAGCAATGTGGGAAGTGCTGGGGCAGTTTGGGACAACAGGGCCAAAATGTCACTTTCACAGTCCCAAAGTGCCATTTTCACAGTAAAAAGGCCTGGTTCACTTTTGCTTAGCTTAGTCTGTAACTTGAAAACTATGTACCGTATGGCCCTATAAACTGTGTTGGGATGAAAGCTAGCCACTTTGAGCAATGTGGGAAGTGCTGGGGCAGTTTGGGACAACAGGGCCAAAATGTCACTTTCACAGTCCCAAAGTGCCATTTTAACAGTAAAAAGGCCTGGTTCACTTTTGCTTAGCTTAGTCTGTAACTTGAAAACTATGTACCGTATGGCCCTATAAACTGTGTTGGGATGAAAGCTAGCCACTTTGAGCAATGTGGGAAGTGCTGGGGCAGTTTGGGACAACAGGGCCAAAATGTCACTTTCACAGTCCCAAAGTGCCGTTTTCACAGTAAAAAAAAAAAGATTCATTTTGCTTAGCTTAGTCTGTAACTTGAAAACTATGTACCGTATGGCCCTATAAACTGTGTTGGGATGAAAGCTAGCCACTTTGAGCAATGTGGGAAGTGCTGGGGCAGTTTGGGACAACAGGGCCAAAATGTCACTTTCACAGTCCCAAAGTGCCGTTTTCACAGTAAAAAAAAAAGATTCATTTTGCTTAGCTTAGTCTGTAACTTGAAAACTATGTACCGTATGGCCCTATAAACTGTGTTGGGATGAAAGCTAGCCACTTTGAGCATTGTGGGAAGTGCTGGGGCAGTTTGGGACAACAGGGCCAAAATGTCACTTTCACAGTCCCAAAGTGCCATTTTCACAGTAAAAAGGCCTGGTTCACTTTTGCTTAGCTTAGTCTGTAACTTGAAAACTATGTACCGTATGGCCCTATAAACTGTGTTGGGATGAAAGCTAGCCACTTTGAGCAATGTGGGAAGTGCTGGGGCAGTTTGGGACAACAGGGCCAAAATGTCACTTTCACAGTCCCAAAGTGCCATTTTCACAGTAAAAAGGCCTGGTTCACTTTTGCTTAGCTTAGTCTGTAACTTGAAAACTATGTACCGTATGGCCCTATAAACTGTGTTGGGATGAAAGCTAGCCACTTTGAGCAGTGTGGGAAGTGCTGGGGCAGTTTGGGACAACAGGGCCAAAATGTCACTTTCACAGTCCCAAAGTGCCATTTTCACAGTAAAAAGGCCTGGTTCACTTTTGCTTAGCTTAGTCTGTAACTTGAAAACTATGTACCGTATGGCCCTATAAACTGTGTTGGGATGAAAGCTAGCCACTTTGAGCATTGTGGCAAGAGCTGGGGCAGTTTGGGACAACAGGGAACGAACAGGGCCAAAATGTCACTTTCACAGTCCCAAAGTGCCATTTTCACAGTAAAAAGGCCTGGTTCACTTTTGCTTAGCTTAGTCTGTAACTTGAAAACTATGTACCGTATGGCCCTATAAACTGTGTTGGGATGAAAGCTAGCCACTTTGAGCAATGTGGGAAGTGCTGGGGCAGTTTGGGACAACAGGGCCAAAATGTCACTTTCACAGTCCCAAAGTGCCATTTTCACAGTAAAAAGGCCTGGTTCACTTTTGCTTAGCTTAGTCTGTAACTTGAAAACTATGTACCGTATGGCCCTATAAACTGTGTTGGGATGAAAGCTAGCCACTTTGAGCAATGTGGGAAGTGCTGGGGCAGTTTGGGACAACAGGGCCAAAATGTCACTTTCACAGTCCCAAAGTGCCATTTTCACAGTAAAAAGGCCTGGTTCACTTTTGCTTAGCTTAGTCTGTAACTTGAAAACTATGTACCGTATGGCCCTATAAACTGTGTTGGGATGAAAGCTAGCCACTTTGAGCAATGTGGGAAGTGCTGGGGCAGTTTGGGACAACAGGGCCAAAATGTCACTTTCACAGTCCCAAAGTGCCGTTTTCACAGTAAAAAAAAAAGATTCATTTTGCTTAGCTTAGTCTGTAACTTGAAAACTATGTACCGTATGGCCCTATAAACTGTGTTGGGATGAAAGCTAGCCACTTTGAGCAATGTGGGAAGTGCTGGGGCAGTTTGGGACAACAGGGCCAAAATGTCACTTTCACAGTCCCAAAGTGCCATTTTCACAGTAAAAAGGCCTGGTTCACTTTTGCTTAGCTTAGTCTGTAACTTGAAAACTATGTACCGTATGGCCCTATAAACTGTGTTGGGATGAAAGCTAGCCACTTTGAGCAGTGTGGGAAGTGCTGGGGCAGTTTGGGACAACAGGGCCAAAATGTCACTTTCACAGTCCCAAAGTGCCATTTTCACAGTAAAAAGGCCTGGTTCACTTTTGCTTAGCTTAGTCTGTAACTTGAAAACTATGTACCGTATGGCCCTATAAACTGTGTTGGGATGAAAGCTAGCCACTTTGAGCATTGTGGCAAGAGCTGGGGCAGTTTGGGACAACAGGGAACGAACAGGGCCAAAATGTCACTTTCACAGTCCCAAAGTGCCATTTTCACAGTAAAAAGGCCTGGTTCACTTTTGCTTAGCTTAGTCTGTAACTTGAAAACTATGTACCGTATGGCCCTATAAACTGTGTTGGGATGAAAGCTAGCCACTTTGAGCAATGTGGGAAGTGCTGGGGCAGTTTGGGACAACAGGGCCAAAATGTCACTTTCACAGTCCCAAAGTGCCATTTTCACAGTAAAAAGGCCTGGTTCACTTTTGCTTAGCTTAGTCTGTAACTTGAAAACTATGTACCGTATGGCCCTATAAACTGTGTTGGGATGAAAGCTAGCCACTTTGAGCAATGTGGGAAGTGCTGGGGCAGTTTGGGACAACAGGGCCAAAATGTCACTTTCACAGTCCCAAAGTGCCATTTTCACAGTAAAAAGGCCTGGTTCACTTTTGCTTAGCTTAGTCTGTAACTTGAAAACTATGTACCGTATGGCCCTATAAACTGTGTTGGGATGAAAGCTAGCCACTTTGAGCAATGTGGGAAGTGCTGGGGCAGTTTGGGACAACAGGGCCAAAATGTCACTTTCACAGTCCCAAAGTGCCGTTTTCACAGTAAAAAAAAAAAGATTCATTTTGCTTAGCTTAGTCTGTAACTTGAAAACTATGTACCGTATGGCCCTATAAACTGTGTTGGGATGAAAGCTAGCCACTTTGAGCAATGTGGGAAGTGCTGGGGCAGTTTGGGACAACAGGGCCAAAATGTCACTTTCACAGTCCCAAAGTGCCATTTTCACAGTAAAAAGGCCTGGTTCACTTTTGCTTAGCTTAGTCTGTAACTTGAAAACTATGTACCGTATGGCCCTATAAACTGTGTTGGGATGAAAGCTAGCCACTTTGAGCAATGTGGGAAGTGCTGGGGCAGTTTGGGACAACAGGGCCAAAATGTCACTTTCACAGTCCCAAAGTGCCATTTTCACAGTAAAAAGGCCTGGTTCACTTTTGCTTAGCTTAGTCTGTAACTTGAAAACTATGTACCGTATGGCCCTATAAACTGTGTTGGGATGAAAGCTAGCCACTTTGAGCAATGTGGGAAGTGCTGGGGCAGTTTGGGACAACAGGGCCAAAATGTCACTTTCACAGTCCCAAAGTGCCATTTTCACAGTAAAAAGGCCTGGTTCACTTTTGCTTAGCTTAGTCTGTAACTTGAAAACTATGTACCGTATGGCCCTATAAACTGTGTTGGGATGAAAGCTAGCCACTTTGAGCAATGTGGGAAGTGCTGGGGCAGTTTGGGACAACAGGGCCAAAATGTCACTTTCACAGTCCCAAAGTGCCGTTTTCACAGTAAAAAAAAAAGATTCATTTTGCTTAGCTTAGTCTGTAACTTGAAAACTATGTACCGTATGGCCCTATAAACTGTGTTGGGATGAAAGCTAGCCACTTTGAGCAATGTGGGAAGTGCTGGGGCAGTTTGGGACAACAGGGCCAAAATGTCACTTTCACAGTCCCAAAGTGCCATTTTCACAGTAAAAAGGCCTGGTTCACTTTTGCTTAGCTTAGTCTGTAACTTGAAAACGATGTACCGTATGGCCCTATAAACTGTGTTGGGATGAAAGCTAGCCACTTTGAGCAATGTGGGAAGTGCTGGGGCAGTTTGGGACAACAGGGCCAAAATGTCACTTTCACAGTCCCAAAGTGCCATTTTCACAGTAAAAAGGCCTGGTTCACTTTTGCTTAGCTTAGTCTGTAACTTGAAAACTATGTACCGTATGGCCCTATAAACTGTGTTGGGATGAAAGCTAGCCACTTTGAGCAATGTGGGAAGTGCTGGGGCAGTTTGGGACAACAGGGCCAAAATGTCACTTTCACAGTCCCAAAGTGCCATTTTCACAGTAAAAAAAACAGATTCATTTTGCTTAGCTTAGTCTGTAACTTGAAAACTATGTACCGTATGGCCCTATAAACTGTGTTGGGATGAAAGCTAGCCACTTTGAGCAATGTGGGAAGTGCTGGGGCAGTTTGGGACAACAGGGCCAAAATGTCACTTTCACAGTCCCAAAGTGCCGTTTTCACAGTAAAAAAAAAAAGATTCATTTTGCTTAGCTTTGTCTGTAACTTGAAAACTATGTACCGTATGGCCCTATAAACTGTGTTGGGATGAAAGCTAGCCACTTTGAGCAATGTGGGAAGTGCTGGGGCAGTTTGGGACAACAGGGCCAAAATGTCACTTTCACAGTCCCAAAGTGCCGTTTTCACAGTAAAAAAAAAAAGATTCATTTTGCTTAGCTTAGTCTGTAACTTGAAAACTATGTACCGTATGGCCCTATAAACTGTGTTGGGATGAAAGCTAGCCACTTTGAGCAATGTGGGAAGTGCTGGGGCAGTTTGGGACAACAGGGCCAAAATGTCACTTTCACAGTCCCAAAGTGCCATTTTCACAGTAAAAAGGCCTGGTTCACTTTTGCTTAGCTTAGTCTGTAACTTGAAAACTATGTACCGTATGGCCCTATAAACTGTGTTGGGATGAAAGCTAGCCACTTTGAGCAATGTGGGAAGTGCTGGGGCAGTTTGGGACAACAGGGCCAAAATGTCACTTTCACAGTCCCAAAGTGCCATTTTCACAGTAAAAAGGCCTGGTTCACTTTTGCTTAGCTTAGTCTGTAACTTGAAAACTATGTACCGTATGGCCCTATAAACTGTGTTGGGATGAAAGCTAGCCACTTTGAGCAATGTGGGAAGTGCTGGGGCAGTTTGGGACAACAGGGCCAAAATGTCACTTTCACAGTCCCAAAGTGCCATTTTCACAGTAAAAAAAAACAGATTCATTTTGCTTAGCTTAGTCTGTAACTTGAAAACTATGTACCGTATGGCCCTATAAACTGTGTTGGGATGAAAGCTAGCCACTTTGAGCAATGTGGGAAGTGCTGGGGCAGTTTGGGACAACAGGGCCAAAATGTCACTTTCACAGTCCCAAAGTGCCGTTTTCACAGTAAAAAAAAAAGATTCATTTTGCTTAGCTTTGTCTGTAACTTGAAAACTATGTACCGTATGGCCCTATAAACTGTGTTGGGATGAAAGCTAGCCACTTTGAGCAATGTGGGAAGTGCTGGGGCAGTTTGGGACAACAGGGCCAAAATGTCACTTTCACAGTCCCAAAGTGCCATTTTCACAGTAAAAAGGCCTGGTTCACTTTTGCTTAGCTTAGTCTGTAACTTGAAAACTATGTACCGTATGGCCCTATAAACTGTGTTGGGATGAAAGCTAGCCACTTTGAGCAATGTGGGAAGTGCTGGGGCAGTTTGGGACAACAGGGCCAAAATGTCACTTTCACAGTCCCAAAGTGCCATTTTCACAGTAAAAAGGCCTGGTTCACTTTTGCTTAGCTTAGTCTGTAACTTGAAAACTATGTACCGTATGGCCCTATAAACTGTGTTGGGATGAAAGCTAGCCACTTTGAGCATTGTGGCAAGAGCTGGGGCAGTTTGGGACAACAGGGAACGAACAGGGCCAAAATGTCACTTTCACAGTCCCAAAGTGCCATTTTCACAGTAAAAAGGCCTGGTTCACTTTTGCTTAGCTTAGTCTGTAACTTGAAAACTATGTACCGTATGGCCCTATAAACTGTGTTGGGATGAAAGCTAGCCACTTTGAGCAATGTGGGAAGTTCTGGGGCAGTTTGGGACAACAGGGCCAAAATGTCACTTTCACAGTCCCAAAGTGCCATTTTCACAGTAAAAAGGCCTGGTTCACTTTTGCTTAGCTTAGTCTGTAACTTGAAAACTATGTACCGTATGGCCCTATAAACTGTGTTGGGATGAAAGCTAGCCACTTTGAGCAATGTGGGAAGTGCTGGGGCAGTTTGGGACAACAGGGCCAAAATGTCACTTTCACAGTCCCAAAGTGCCATTTTCACAGTAAAAAGGCCTGGTTCACTTTTGCTTAGCTTAGTCTGTAACTTGAAAACTATGTACCGTATGGCCCTATAAACTGTGTTGGGATGAAAGCTAGCCACTTTGAGCAATGTGGGAAGTGCTGGGGCAGTTTGGGACAACAGGGCCAAAATGTCACTTTCACAGTCCCAAAGTGCCATTTTCACAGTAAAAAGGCCTGGTTCACTTTTGCTTAGCTTAGTCTGTAACTTGAAAACTATGTACCGTATGGCCCTATAAACTGTGTTGGGATGAAAGCTAGCCACTTTGAGCAATGTGGGAAGTGCTGGGGCAGTTTGGGACAACAGGGCCAAAATGTCACTTTCACAGTCCCAAAGTGCCATTTTCACAGTAAAAAGGCCTGGTTCACTTTTGCTTAGCTTAGTCTGTAACTTGAAAACTATGTACCGTATGGCCCTATAAACTGTGTTGGGATGAAAGCTAGCCACTTTGAGCAGTGTGGGAAGTGCTGGGGCAGTTTGGGACAACAGGGCCAAAATGTCACTTTCACAGTCCCAAAGTGCCATTTTCACAGTAAAAAGGCCTGGTTCACTTTTGCTTAGCTTAGTCTGTAACTTGAAAACTATGTACCGTATGGCCCTATAAACTGTGTTGGGATGAAAGCTAGCCACTTTGAGCATTGTGGCAAGAGCTGGGGCAGTTTGGGACAACAGGGAACGAACAGGGCCAAAATGTCACTTTCACAGTCCCAAAGTGCCATTTTCACAGTAAAAAGGCCTGGTTCACTTTTGCTTAGCTTAGTCTGTAACTTGAAAACTATGTACCATATGGCCCTATAAACTGTGTTGGGATGAAAGCTAGCCACTTTGAGCAATGTGGGAAGTGCTGGGGCAGTTTGGGACAACAGGGCCAAAATGTCACTTTCACAGTCCCAAAGTGCCATTTTCACAGTAAAAAGGCCTGGTTCACTTTTGCTTAGCTTAGTCTGTAACTTGAAAACTATGTACCGTATGGCCCTATAAACTGTGTTGGGATGAAAGCTAGCCACTTTGAGCAATGTGGGAAGTGCTGGGGCAGTTTGGGACAACAGGGCCAAAATGTCACTTTCACAGTCCCAAAGTGCCATTTTCACAGTAAAAAGGCCTGGTTCACTTTTGCTTAGCTTAGTCTGTAACTTGAAAACTATGTACCGTATGGCCCTATAAACTGTGTTGGGATGAAAGCTAGCCACTTTGAGCAATGTGGGAAGTGCTGGGGCAGTTTGGGACAACAGGGCCAAAATGTCACTTTCACAGTCCCAAAGTGCCGTTTTCACAGTAAAAAAGAAAGATTCATTTTGCTTAGCTTAGTCTGTAACTTGAAAACTATGTACCGTATGGCCCTATAAACTGTGTTGGGATGAAAGCTAGCCACTTTGAGCAATGTGGGAAGTGCTGGGGCAGTTTGGGACAACAGGGCCAAAATGTCACTTTCACAGTCCCAAAGTGCCATTTTCACAGTAAAAAGGCCTGGTTCACTTTTGCTTAGCTTAGTCTGTAACTTGAAAACTATGTACCGTATGGCCCTATAAACTGTGTTGGGATGAAAGCTAGCCACTTTGAGCAATGTGGGAAGTGCTGGGGCAGTTTGGGACAACAGGGCCAAAATGTCACTTTCACAGTCCCAAAGTGCCATTTTCACAGTAAAAAGGCCTGGTTCACTTTTGCTTAGCTTAGTCTGTAACTTGAAAACTATGTACCGTATGGCCCTATAAACTGTGTTGGGATGAAAGCTAGCCACTTTGAGCAATGTGGGAAGTGCTGGGGCAGTTTGGGACAACAGGGCCAAAATGTCACTTTCACAGTCCCAAAGTGCCATTTTCACAGTAAAAAGGCCTGGTTCACTTTTGCTTAGCTTAGTCTGTAACTTGAAAACTATGTACCGTATGGCCCTATAAACTGTGTTGGGATGAAAGCTAGCCACTTTGAGCAGTGTGGGAAGTGCTGGGGCAGTTTGGGACAACAGGGCCAAAATGTCACTTTCACAGTCCCAAAGTGCCATTTTCACAGTAAAAAGGCCTGGTTCACTTTTGCTTAGCTTAGTCTGTAACTTGAAAACTATGTACCGTATGGCCCTATAAACTGTGTTGGGATGAAAGCTAGCCACTTTGAGCATTGTGGCAAGAGCTGGGGCAGTTTGGGACAACAGGGACGAACAGGGCCAAAATGTCACTTTCACAGTCCCAAAGTGCCATTTTCACAGTAAAAAGGCCTGGTTCACTTTTGCTTAGCTTAGTCTGTAACTTGAAAACTATGTACCGTATGGCCCTATAAACTGTGTTGGGATGAAAGCTAGCCACTTTGAGCAATGTGGGAAGTGCTGGGGCAGTTTGGGACAACAGGGCCAAAATGTCACTTTCACAGTCCCAAAGTGCCATTTTCACAGTAAAAAGGCCTGGTTCACTTTTGCTTAGCTTAGTCTGTAACTTGAAAACTATGTACCGTATGGCCCTATAAACTGTGTTGGGATGAAAGCTAGCCACTTTGAGCAATGTGGGAAGTGCTGGGGCAGTTTGGGACAACAGGGCCAAAATGTCACTTTCACAGTCCCAAAGTGCCATTTTCACAGTAAAAAGGCCTGGTTCACTTTTGCTTAGCTTAGTCTGTAACTTGAAAACTATGTACCGTATGGCCCTATAAACTGTGTTGGGATGAAAGCTAGCCACTTTGAGCAATGTGGGAAGTGCTGGGGCAGTTTGGGACAACAGGGCCAAAATGTCACTTTCACAGTCCCAAAGTGCCATTTTCACAGTAAAAAGGCCTGGTTCACTTTTGCTTAGCTTAGTCTGTAACTTGAAAACTATGTACCGTATGGCCCTATAAACTGTGTTGGGATGAAAGCTAGCCACTTTGAGCAGTGTGGGAAGTGCTGGGGCAGTTTGGGACAACAGGGCCAAAATGTCACTTTCACAGTCCCAAAGTGCCATTTTCACAGTAAAAAGGCCTGGTTCACTTTTGCTTAGCTTAGTCTGTAACTTGAAAACTATGTACCGTATGGCCCTATAAACTGTGTTGGGATGAAAGCTAGCCACTTTGAGCATTGTGGCAAGAGCTGGGGCAGTTTGGGACAACAGGGAACGAACAGGGCCAAAATGTCACTTTCACAGTCCCAAAGTGCCATTTTCACAGTAAAAAGGCCTGGTTCACTTTTGCTTAGCTTAGTCTGTAACTTGAAAACTATGTACCGTATGGCCCTATAAACTGTGTTGGGATGAAAGCTAGCCACTTTGAGCAATGTGGGAAGTGCTGGGGCAGTTTGGGACAACAGGGCCAAAATGTCACTTTCACAGTCCCAAAGTGCCATTTTCACAGTAAAAAGGCCTGGTTCACTTTTGCTTAGCTTAGTCTGTAACTTGAAAACTATGTACCGTATGGCCCTATAAACTGTGTTGGGATGAAAGCTAGCCACTTTGAGCAATGTGGGAAGTGCTGGGGCAGTTTGGGACAACAGGGCCAAAATGTCACTTTCACAGTCCCAAAGTGCCATTTTCACAGTAAAAAGGCCTGGTTCACTTTTGCTTAGCTTAGTCTGTAACTTGAAAACTATGTACCGTATGGCCCTATAAACTGTGTTGGGATGAAAGCTAGCCACTTTGAGCAATGTGGGAAGTGCTGGGGCAGTTTGGGACAACAGGGCCAAAATGTCACTTTCACAGTCCCAAAGTGCCGTTTTCACAGTAAAAAAAAAAGATTCATTTTGCTTAGCTTAGTCTGTAACTTGAAAACTATGTACCGTATGGCCCTATAAACTGTGTTGGGATGAAAGCTAGCCACTTTGAGCAATGTGGGAAGTGCTGGGGCAGTTTGGGACAACAGGGCCAAAATGTCACTTTCACAGTCCCAAAGTGCCATTTTCACAGTAAAAAGGCCTGGTTCACTTTTGCTTAGCTTAGTCTGTAACTTGAAAACTATGTACCGTATGGCCCTATAAACTGTGTTGGGATGAAAGCTAGCCACTTTGAGCATTGTGGCAAGAGCTGGGGCAGTTTGGGACAACAGGAACGAACAGGGCCAAAATGTCACTTTCACAGTCCCAAAGTGCCATTTTCACAGTAAAAAGGCCTGGTTCACTTTTGCTTAGCTTAGTCTGTAACTTGAAAACTATGTACCGTATGGCCCTATAAACTGTGTTGGGATGAAAGCTAGCCACTTTGAGCAATGTGGGAAGTGCTGGGGCAGTTTGGGACAACAGGGCCAAAATGTCACTTTCACAGTCCCAAAGTGCCATTTTCACAGTAAAAAGGCCTGGTTCACTTTTGCTTAGCTTAGTCTGTAACTTGAAAACTATGTACCGTATGGCCCTATAAACTGTGTTGGGATGAAAGCTAGCCACTTTGAGCAATGTGGGAAGTGCTGGGGCAGTTTGGGACAACAGGGCCAAAATGTCACTTTCACAGTCCCAAAGTGCCATTTTCACAGTAAAAAGGCCTGGTTCACTTTTGCTTAGCTTAGTCTGTAACTTGAAAACTATGTACCGTATGGCCCTATAAACTGTGTTGGGATGAAAGCTAGCCACTTTGAGCAATGTGGGAAGTGCTGGGGCAGTTTGGGACAACAGGGCCAAAATGTCACTTTCACAGTCCCAAAGTGCCATTTTCACAGTAAAAAGGCCTGGTTCACTTTTGCTTAGCTTAGTCTGTAACTTGAAAACTATGTACCGTATGGCCCTATAAACTGTGTTGGGATGAAAGCTAGCCACTTTGAGCAATGTGGGAAGTGCTGGGGCAGTTTGGGACAACAGGGCCAAAATGTCACTTTCACAGTCCCAAAGTGCCGTTTTCACAGTAAAAAAAAAAGATTCATTTTGCTTAGCTTAGTCTGTAACTTGAAAACTATGTACCGTATGGCCCTATAAACTGTGTTGGGATGAAAGCTAGCCACTTTGAGCAATGTGGGAAGTGCTGGGGCAGTTTGGGACAACAGGGCCAAAATGTCACTTTCACAGTCCCAAAGTGCCATTTTCACAGTAAAAAGGCCTGGTTCACTTTTGCTTAGCTTAGTCTGTAACTTGAAAACTATGTACCGTATGGCCCTATAAACTGTGTTGGGATGAAAGCTAGCCACTTTGAGCAATGTGGGAAGTGCTGGGGCAGTTTGGGACAACAGGGCCAAAATGTCACTTTCACAGTCCCAAAGTGCCATTTTCACAGTAAAAAGGCCTGGTTCACTTTTGCTTAGCTTAGTCTGTAACTTGAAAACTATGTACCGTATGGCCCTATAAACTGTGTTGGGATGAAAGCTAGCCACTTTGAGCAGTGTGGGAAGTGCTGGGGCAGTTTGGGACAACAGGGCCAAAATGTCACTTTCACAGTCCCAAAGTGCCATTTTCACAGTAAAAAGGCCTGGTTCACTTTTGCTTAGCTTAGTCTGTAACTTGAAAACTATGTACCGTATGGCCCTATAAACTGTGTTGGGATGAAAGCTAGCCACTTTGAGCATTGTGGCAAGAGCTGGGGCAGTTTGGGACAACAGGGAACGAACAGGGCCAAAATGTCACTTTCACAGTCCCAAAGTGCCATTTTCACAGTAAAAAGGCCTGGTTCACTTTTGCTTAGCTTAGTCTGTAACTTGAAAACTATGTACCGTATGGCCCTATAAACTGTGTTGGGATGAAAGCTAGCCACTTTGAGCAATGTGGGAAGTGCTGGGGCAGTTTGGGACAACAGGGCCAAAATGTCACTTTCACAGTCCCAAAGTGCCATTTTCACAGTAAAAAGGCCTGGTTCACTTTTGCTTAGCTTAGTCTGTAACTTGAAAACTATGTACCGTATGGCCCTATAAACTGTGTTGGGATGAAAGCTAGCCACTTTGAGCAATGTGGGAAGTGCTGGGGCAGTTTGGGACAACAGGGCCAAAATGTCACTTTCACAGTCCCAAAGTGCCATTTTCACAGTAAAAAGGCCTGGTTCACTTTTGCTTAGCTTAGTCTGTAACTTGAAAACTATGTACCGTATGGCCCTATAAACTGTGTTGGGATGAAAGCTAGCCACTTTGAGCAATGTGGGAAGTGCTGGGGCAGTTTGGGACAACAGGGCCAAAATGTCACTTTCACAGTCCCAAAGTGCCGTTTTCACAGTAAAAAAAAAAGATTCATTTTGCTTAGCTTAGTCTGTAACTTGAAAACTATGTACCGTATGGCCCTATAAACTGTGTTGGGATGAAAGCTAGCCACTTTGAGCAATGTGGGAAGTGCTGGGGCAGTTTGGGACAACAGGGCCAAAATGTCACTTTCACAGTCCCAAAGTGCCATTTTCACAGTAAAAAGGCCTGGTTCACTTTTGCTTAGCTTAGTCTGTAACTTGAAAACTATGTACCGTATGGCCCTATAAACTGTGTTGGGATGAAAGCTAGCCACTTTGAGCAATGTGGGAAGTGCTGGGGCAGTTTGGGACAACAGGGCCAAAATGTCACTTTCACAGTCCCAAAGTGCCATTTTCACAGTAAAAAGGCCTGGTTCACTTTTGCTTAGCTTAGTCTGTAACTTGAAAACTATGTACCGTATGGCCCTATAAACTGTGTTGGGATGAAAGCTAGCCACTTTGAGCAATGTGGGAAGTGCTGGGGCAGTTTGGGACAACAGGGCCAAAATGTCACTTTCACAGTCCCAAAGTGCCATTTTCACAGTAAAAAAGAACAGGTTCACTTTTGCTTAGCTTAGTCTGTAACTTGAAAACTATGTACCGTATGGCCCTATAAACTGTGTTGGGATGAAAGCTAGCCACTTTGAGCAATGTGGGAAGTGCTGGGGCAGTTTGGGACAACAGGGCCAAAATGTCACTTTCACAGTCCCAAAGTGCCATTTTCACAGTAAAAAGGCCTGGTTCACTTTTGCTTAGCTTAGTCTGTAACTTGAAAACTATGTACCGTATGGCCCTATAAACTGTGTTGGGATGAAAGCTAGCCACTTTGAGCAATGTGGGAAGTGCTGGGGCAGTTTGGGACAACAGGGCCAAAATGTCACTTTCACAGTCCCAAAGTGCCATTTTCACAGTAAAAAAAACAGATTCATTTTGCTTAGCTTAGTCTGTAACTTGAAAACTATGTACCGTATGGCCCTATAAACTGTGTTGGGATGAAAGCTAGCCACTTTGAGCAATGTGGGAAGTGCTGGGGCAGTTTGGGACAACAGGGCCAAAATGTCACTTTCACAGTCCCAAAGTGCCGTTTTCACAGTAAAAAAAAAAGATTAATTTTGCTTAGCTTAGTCTGTAACTTGAAAACTATGTACCGTATGGCCCTATAAACTGTGTTGGGATGAAAGCTAGCCACTTTGAGCAATGTGGGAAGTGCTGGGGCAGTTTGGGACAACAGGGCCAAAATGTCACTTTCACAGTCCCAAAGTGCCATTTTCACAGTAAAAAGGCCTGGTTCACTTTTGCTTAGCTTAGTCTGTAACTTGAAAACTATGTACCGTATGGCCCTATAAACTGTGTTGGGATGAAAGCTAGCCACTTTGAGCAATGTGGGAAGTGCTGGGGCAGTTTGGGACAACAGGGCCAAAATGTCACTTTCACAGTCCCAAAGTGCCATTTTCACAGTAAAAAGGCCTGGTTCACTTTTGCTTAGCTTAGTCTGTAACTTGAAAACTATGTACCGTATGGCCCTATAAACTGTGTTGGGATGAAAGCTAGCCACTTTGAGCAATGTGGGCAAGAGCTGGGGCAGTTTGGGACAACAGGGAACGAACAGGGCCAAAATGTCACTTTCACAGTCCCAAAGTGCCATTTTCACAGTAAAAAGGCCTGGTTCACTTTTGCTTAGCTTAGTCTGTAACTTGAAAACTATGTACCGTATGGCCCTATAAACTGTGTTGGGATGAAAGCTAGCCACTTTGAGCAATGTGGGAAGTGCTGGGGCAGTTTGGGACAACAGGGCCAAAATGTCACTTTCACAGTCCCAAAGTGCCATTTTCACAGTAAAAAGGCCTGGTTCACTTTTGCTTAGCTTAGTCTGTAACTTGAAAACTATGTACCGTATGGCCCTATAAACTGTGTTGGGATGAAAGCTAGCCACTTTGAGCAATGTGGGAAGTGCTGGGGCAGTTTGGGACAACAGGGCCAAAATGTCACTTTCACAGTCCCAAAGTGCCATTTTCACAGTAAAAAGGCCTGGTTCACTTTTGCTTAGCTTAGTCTGTAACTTGAAAACTATGTACCGTATGGCCCTATAAACTGTGTTGGGATGAAAGCTAGCCACTTTGAGCAATGTGGGAAGTGCTGGGGCAGTTTGGGACAACAGGGCCAAAATGTCACTTTCACAGTCCCAAAGTGCCGTTTTCACAGTAAAAAAAAAAGATTCATTTTGCTTAGCTTAGTCTGTAACTTGAAAACTATGTACCGTATGGCCCTATAAACTGTGTTGGGATGAAAGCTAGCCACTTTGAGCAATGTGGGAAGTGCTGGGGCAGTTTGGGACAACAGGGCCAAAATGTCACTTTCACAGTCCCAAAGTGCCATTTTCACAGTAAAAAGGCCTGGTTCAATTTTGCTTAGCTTAGTCTGTAACTTGAAAACTATGTACCGTATGGCCCTATAAACTGTGTTGGGATGAAAGCTAGCCACTTTGAGCAATGTGGGAAGTGCTGGGGCAGTTTGGGACAACAGGGCCAAAATGTCACTTTCACAGTCCCAAAGTGCCATTTTCACAGTAAAAAGGCCTGGTTCACTTTTGCTTAGCTTAGTCTGTAACTTGAAAACTATGTACCGTATGGCCCTATAAACTGTGTTGGGATGAAAGCTAGCCACTTTGAGCAATGTGGGAAGTGCTGGGGCAGTTTGGGACAACAGGGCCAAAATGTCACTTTCACAGTCCCAAAGTGCCATTTTCACAGTAAAAAAGGCAGGTTCACTTTTGCTTAGCTTAGTCTGTAACTTGAAAACTATGTACCGTATGGCCCTATAAACTGTGTTGGGATGAAAGCTAGCCACTTTGAGCAATGTGGGAAGTGCTGGGGCAGTTTGGGACAACAGGGCCAAAATGTCACTTTCACAGTCCCAAAGTGCCATTTTCACAGTAAAAAGGCCTGGTTCACTTTTGCTTAGCTTAGTCTGTAACTTGAAAACTATGTACCGTATGGCCCTATAAACTGTGTTGGGATGAAAGCTAGCCACTTTGAGCAATGTGGGAAGTGCTGGGGCAGTTTGGGACAACAGGGCCAAAATGTCACTTTCACAGTCCCAAAGTGCCATTTTCACAGTAAAAAGGCCTGGTTCACTTTTGCTTAGCTTAGTCTGTAACTTGAAAACTATGTACCGTATGGCCCTATAAACTGTGTTGGGATGAAAGCTAGCCACTTTGAGCATTGTGGGAAGTGCTGGGCAGTTTGGGACAACAGGGCCAAAATGTCACTTTCACAGTCCCAAAGTGCCATTTTCACAGTAAAAAGGCCTGGTTCACTTTTGCTTAGCTTAGTCTGTAACTTGAAAACTATGTACCGTATGGCCCTATAAACTGTGTTGGGATGAAAGCTAGCCACTTTGAGCAATGTGGGAAGTGCTGGGGCAGTTTGGGACAACAGGAACGACAGGCCAAAATGTCACTTTCACAGTCCCAAAGTGCCATTTTCACAGTAAAAAGGCCTGGTTCACTTTTGCTTAGCTTAGTCTGTAACTTGAAAACTATGTACCGTATGGCCCTATAAACTGTGTTGGGATGAAAGCTAGCCACTTTGAGCATTGTGGGAAGTGCTGGGGCAGTTTGGGACAACAGGGCCAAAATGTCACTTTCACAGTCCCAAAGTGCCATTTTCACAGTAAAAAGGCCTGGTTCACTTTTGCTTAGCTTAGTCTGTAACTTGAAAACTATGTACCGTATGGCCCTATAAACTGTGTTGGGATGAAAGCTAGCCACTTTGAGCAATGTGGGAAGTGCTGGGGCAGTTTGGGACAACAGGGCCAAAATGTCACTTTCACAGTCCCAAAGTGCCATTTTCACAGTAAAAAGGCCTGGTTCACTTTTGCTTAGCTTAGTCTGTAACTTGAAAACTATGTACCGTATGGCCCTATAAACTGTGTTGGGATGAAAGCTAGCCACTTTGAGCAATGTGGGAAGTGCTGGGGCAGTTTGGGACAACAGGGCCAAAATGTCACTTTCACAGTCCCAAAGTGCCGTTTTCACAGTAAAAAAAAAAAGATTCATTTTGCTTAGCTTAGTCTGTAACTTGAAAACTATGTACCGTATG
>NW_027665937.1:0-57158 GCF_963924005.1 Protomyctophum bolini
GGCACTTTGGGACTGTGAAAGTGACATTTTGGCCCTGTTGTCCCAAACTGCCCCAGCACTTCCCACATTGCTCAAAGTGGCTAGCTTTCATCCCAACACAGTTTATAGGGCCATACGGTACATAGTTTTCAAGTTACAGACTAAGCTAAGCAAAATGAATCTGTTTTTTTTTACTGTGAAAATGGCACTTTGGGACTGTGAAAGTGACATTTTGGCCCTGTTGTCCCAAACTGCCCCAGCACTTCCCACATTGCTCAAAGTGGCTAGCTTTCATCCCAACACAGTTTATAGGGCCATACGGTACATAGTTTTCAAGTTACAGACTAAGCTAAGCAAAAGTGAACCAGGCCTTTTTACTGTGAAAATGGCACTTTGGGACTGTGAAAGTGACATTTTGGCCCTGTTGTCCCAAACTGCCCCAGCACTTCCCACATTGCTCAAAGTGGCTAGCTTTCATCCCAACACAGTTTATAGGGCCATACGGTACATAGTTTTCAAGTTACAGACTAAGCTAAGCAAAATGAATCTGTTTTTTTTTTACTGTGAAAATGGCACTTTGGGACTGTGAAAGTGACATTTTGGCCCTGTTGTCCCAAACTGCCCCAGCACTTCCCACATTGCTCAAAGTGGCTAGCTTTCATCCCAACACAGTTTATAGGGCCATACGGTACATAGTTTTCAAGTTACAGACTAAGCTAAGCAAAAGTGAACCAGGCCTTTTTACTGTGAAAATGGCACTTTGGGACTGTGAAAGTGACATTTTGGCCCTGTTGTCCCAAACTGCCCCAGCACTTCCCACATTGCTCAAAGTGGCTAGCTTTCATCCCAACACAGTTTATAGGGCCATACGGTACATAGTTTTCAAGTTACAGACTAAGCTAAGCAAAAGTGAACCAGGCCTTTTTACTGTGAAAATGGCACTTTGGGACTGTGAAAGTGACATTTTGGCCCTGTTGTCCCAAACTGCCCCAGCACTTCCCACATTGCTCAAAGTGGCTAGCTTTCATCCCAACACAGTTTATAGGGCCATACGGTACATAGTTTTCAAGTTACAGACTAAGCTAAGCAAAAGTGAACCAGGCCTTTTTACTGTGAAAATGGCACTTTGGGACTGTGAAAGTGACATTTTGGCCCTGTTCGTTCCCTGTTGTCCCAAACTGCCCCAGCTCTTGCCACAATGCTCAAAGTGGCTAGCTTTCATCCCAACACAGTTTATAGGGCCATACGGTACATAGTTTTCAAGTTACAGACTAAGCTAAGCAAAAGTGAACCAGGCCTTTTTACTGTGAAAATGGCACTTTGGGACTGTGAAAGTGACATTTTGGCCCTGTTGTCCCAAACTGCCCCAGCACTTCCCACATTGCTCAAAGTGGCTAGCTTTCATCCCAACACAGTTTATAGGGCCATACGGTACATAGTTTTCAAGTTACAGACTAAGCTAAGCAAAAGTGAACCAGGCCTTTTTACTGTGAAAATGGCACTTTGGGACTGTGAAAGTGACATTTTGGCCCTGTTGTCCCAAACTGCCCCAGCACTTCCCACATTGCTCAAAGTGGCTAGCTTTCATCCCAACACAGTTTATAGGGCCATACGGTACATAGTTTTCAAGTTACAGACAAAGCTAAGCAAAATGAATCTTTTTTTTTTTACTGTGAAAACGGCACTTTGGGACTGTGAAAGTGACATTTTGGCCCTGTTGTCCCAAACTGCCCCAGCACTTCCCACATTGCTCAAAGTGGCTAGCTTTCATCCCAACACAGTTTATAGGGCCATACGGTACATAGTTTTCAAGTTACAGACTAAGCTAAGCAAAATGAATCTGGTTTTTTTTACTGTGAAAATGGCACTTTGGGACTGTGAAAGTGACATTTTGGCCCTGTTGTCCCAAACTGCCCCAGCACTTCCCACATTGCTCAAAGTGGCTAGCTTTCATCCCAACACAGTTTATAGGGCCATACGGTACATAGTTTTCAAGTTACAGACTAAGCTAAGCAAAAGTGAACCAGGCCTTTTTACTGTGAAAATGGCACTTTGGGACTGTGAAAGTGACATTTTGGCCCTGTTGTCCCAAACTGCCCCAGCACTTCCCACATTGCTCAAAGTGGCTAGCTTTCATCCCAACACAGTTTATAGGGCCATACGGTACATAGTTTTCAAGTTACAGACTAAGCTAAGCAAAAGTGAACCAGGCCTTTTTACTGTGAAAATGGCACTTTGGGACTGTGAAAGTGACATTTTGGCCCTGTTCGTTCCCTGTTGTCCCAAACTGCCCCAGCTCTTGCCACAATGCTCAAAGTGGCTAGCTTTCATCCCAACACAGTTTATAGGGCCATACGGTACATAGTTTTCAAGTTACAGACTAAGCTAAGCAAAAGTGAACCAGGCCTTTTTACTGTGAAAATGGCACTTTGGGACTGTGAAAGTGACATTTTGGCCCTGTTGTCCCAAACTGCCCCAGCACTTCCCACATTGCTCAAAGTGGCTAGCTTTCATCCCAACACAGTTTATAGGGCCATACGGTACATAGTTTTCAAGTTACAGACTAAGCTAAGCAAAAGTGAACCAGGCCTTTTTACTGTGAAAATGGCACTTTGGGACTGTGAAAGTGACATTTTGGCCCTGTTGTCCCAAACTGCCCCAGCACTTCCCACATTGCTCAAAGTGGCTAGCTTTCATCCCAACACAGTTTATAGGGCCATACGGTACATAGTTTTCAAGTTACAGACAAAGCTAAGCAAAATGAATCTTTTTTTTTTTACTGTGAAAACGGCACTTTGGGACTGTGAAAGTGACATTTTGGCCCTGTTGTCCCAAACTGCCCCAGCACTTCCCACATTGCTCAAAGTGGCTAGCTTTCATCCCAACACAGTTTATAGGGCCATACGGTACATAGTTTTCAAGTTACAGACTAAGCTAAGCAAAATGAATCTGTTTTTTTTTACTGTGAAAATGGCACTTTGGGACTGTGAAAGTGACATTTTGGCCCTGTTGTCCCAAACTGCCCCAGCACTTCCCACATTGCTCAAAGTGGCTAGCTTTCATCCCAACACAGTTTATAGGGCCATACGGTACATAGTTTTCAAGTTACAGACTAAGCTAAGCAAAATGAATCTGTTTTTTTTTTACTGTGAAAATGGCACTTTGGGACTGTGAAAGTGACATTTTGGCCCTGTTGTCCCAAACTGCCCCAGCACTTCCCACACTGCTCAAAGTGGCTAGCTTTCATCCCAACACAGTTTATAGGGCCATACGGTACATAGTTTTCAAGTTACAGACTAAGCTAAGCAAAAGTGAACCAGGCCTTTTTACTGTGAAAATGGCACTTTGGGACTGTGAAAGTGACATTTTGGCCCTGTTGTCCCAAACTGCCCCAGCACTTCCCACATTGCTCAAAGTGGCTAGCTTTCATCCCAACACAGTTTATAGGGCCATACGGTACATAGTTTTCAAGTTACAGACTAAGCTAAGCAAAAGTGAACCAGGCCTTTTTACTGTGAAAATGGCACTTTGGGACTGTGAAAGTGACATTTTGGCCCTGTTGTCCCAAACTGCCCCAGCACTTCCCACATTGCTCAAAGTGGCTAGCTTTCATCCCAACACAGTTTATAGGGCCATACGGTACATAGTTTTCAAGTTACAGACTAAGCTAAGCAAAATGAATCTTTTTTTTTTTACTGTGAAAACGGCACTTTGGGACAGTGAAAGTGACATTTTGGCCCTGTTGTCCCAAACTGCCCCAGCACTTCCCACATTGCTCAAAGTGGCTAGCTTTCATCCCAACACAGTTTATAGGGCCATACGGTACATAGTTTTCAAGTTACAGACTAAGCTAAGCAAAAGTGAACCAGGCCTTTTTACTGTGAAAATGGCACTTTGGGACTGTGAAAGTGACATTTTGGCCCTGTTGTCCCAAACTGCCCCAGCACTTCCCACATTGCTCAAAGTGGCTAGCTTTCATCCCAACACAGTTTATAGGGCCATACGGTACATAGTTTTCAAGTTACAGACTAAGCTAAGCAAAAGTGAACCAGGCCTTTTTACTGTGAAAATGGCACTTTGGGACTGTGAAAGTGACATTTTGGCCCTGTTGTCCCAAACTGCCCCAGCACTTCCCACATTGCTCAAAGTGGCTAGCTTTCATCCCAACACAGTTTATAGGGCCATACGGTACATAGTTTTCAAGTTACAGACTAAGCTAAGCAAAAGTGAACCAGGCCTTTTTACTGTGAAAATGGCACTTTGGGACTGTGAAAGTGACATTTTGGCCCTGTTGTCCCAAACTGCCCCAGCACTTCCCACATTGCTCAAAGTGGCTAGCTTTCATCCCAACACAGTTTATAGGGCCATACGGTACATAGTTTTCAAGTTACAGACTAAGCTAAGCAAAAGTGAACCAGGCCTTTTTACTGTGAAAATGGCACTTTGGGACTGTGAAAGTGACATTTTGGCCCTGTTCGTTCCCTGTTGTCCCAAACTGCCCCAGCTCTTGCCACAATGCTCAAAGTGGATAGCTTTCATCCCAACACAGTTTATAGGGCCATACGGTACATAGTTTTCAAGTTACAGACTAAGCTAAGCAAAAGTGAACCAGGCCTTTTTACTGTGAAAATGGCACTTTGGGACTGTGAAAGTGACATTTTGGCCCTGTTGTCCCAAACTGCCCCAGCACTTCCCACATTGCTCAAAGTGGCTAGCTTTCATCCCAACACAGTTTATAGGGCCATACGGTACATAGTTTTCAAGTTACAGACTAAGCTAAGCAAAAGTGAACCAGGCCTTTTTACTGTGAAAATGGCACTTTGGGACTGTGAAAGTGACATTTTGGCCCTGTTGTCCCAAACTGCCCCAGCACTTCCCACATTGCTCAAAGTGGCTAGCTTTCATCCCAACACAGTTTATAGGGCCATACGGTACATAGTTTTCAAGTTACAGACAAAGCTAAGCAAAATGAATCTTTTTTTTTTTACTGTGTAAACGGCACTTTGGGACTGTGAAAGTGACATTTTGGCCCTGTTGTCCCAAACTGCCCCAGCACTTCCCACATTGCTCAAAGTGGCTAGCTTTCATCCCAACACAGTTTATAGGGCCATACGGTACATAGTTTTCAAGTTACAGACTAAGCTAAGCAAAATGAATCTGTTTTTTTTTACTGTGAAAATGGCACTTTGGGACTGTGAAAGTGACATTTTGGCCCTGTTGTCCCAAACTGCCCCAGCACTTCCCACATTGCTCAAAGTGGCTAGCTTTCATCCCAACACAGTTTATAGGGCCATACGGTACATAGTTTTCAAGTTACAGACTAAGCTAAGCAAAAGTGAACCAGGCCTTTTTACTGTGAAAATGGCACTTTGGGACTGTGAAAGTGACATTTTGGCCCTGTTGTCCCAAACTGCCCCAGCACTTCCCACATTGCTCAAAGTGGCTAGCTTTCATCCCAACACAGTTTATAGGGCCATACGGTACATAGTTTTCAAGTTACAGACTAAGCTAAGCAAAATGAATCTGTTTTTTTTTTACTGTGAAAATGGCACTTTGGGACTGTGAAAGTGACATTTTGGCCCTGTTGTCCCAAACTGCCCCAGCACTTCCCACATTGCTCAAAGTGGCTAGCTTTCATCCCAACACAGTTTATAGGGCCATACGGTACATAGTTTTCAAGTTACAGACTAAGCTAAGCAAAAGTGAACCAGGCCTTTTTACTGTGAAAATGGCACTTTGGGACTGTGAAAGTGACATTTTGGCCCTGTTGTCCCAAACTGCCCCAGCACTTCCCACATTGCTCAAAGTGGCTAGCTTTCATCCCAACACAGTTTATAGGGCCATACGGTACATAGTTTTCAAGTTACAGACTAAGCTAAGCAAAAGTGAACCAGGCCTTTTTACTGTGAAAATGGCACTTTGGGACTGTGAAAGTGACATTTTGGCCCTGTTGTCCCAAACTGCCCCAGCACTTCCCACATTGCTCAAAGTGGCTAGCTTTCATCCCAACACAGTTTATAGGGCCATACGGTACATAGTTTTCAAGTTACAGACTAAGCTAAGCAAAAGTGAACCAGGCCTTTTTACTGTGAAAATGGCACTTTGGGACTGTGAAAGTGACATTTTGGCCCTGTTCGTTCCCTGTTGTCCCAAACTGCCCCAGCTCTTGCCACAATGCTCAAAGTGGCTAGCTTTCATCCCAACACAGTTTATAGGGCCATACGGTACATAGTTTTCAAGTTACAGACTAAGCTAAGCAAAAGTGAACCAGGCCTTTTTACTGTGAAAATGGCACTTTGGGACTGTGAAAGTGACATTTTGGCCCTGTTGTCCCAAACTGCCCCAGCACTTCCCACATTGCTCAAAGTGGCTAGCTTTCATCCCAACACAGTTTATAGGGCCATACGGTACATAGTTTTCAAGTTACAGACTAAGCTAAGCAAAAGTGAACCAGGCCTTTTTACTGTGAAAATGGCACTTTGGGACTGTGAAAGTGACATTTTGGCCCTGTTGTCCCAAACTGCCCCAGCACTTCCCACATTGCTCAAAGTGGCTAGCTTTCATCCCAACACAGTTTATAGGGCCATACGGTACATAGTTTTCAAGTTACAGACAAAGCTAAGCAAAATGAATCTTTTTTTTTTTACTGTGAAAACGGCACTTTGGGACTGTGAAAGTGACATTTTGGCCCTGTTGTCCCAAACTGCCCCAGCACTTCCCACATTGCTCAAAGTGGCTAGCTTTCATCCCAACACAGTTTATAGGGCCATACGGTACATAGTTTTCAAGTTACAGACTAAGCTAAGCAAAATGAATCTGTTTTTTTTTACTGTGAAAATGGCACTTTGGGACTGTGAAAGTGACATTTTGGCCCTGTTGTCCCAAACTGCCCCAGCACTTCCCACATTGCTCAAAGTGGCTAGCTTTCATCCCAACACAGTTTATAGGGCCATACGGTACATAGTTTTCAAGTTACAGACTAAGCTAAGCAAAAGTGAACCAGGCCTTTTTACTGTGAAAATGGCACTTTGGGACTGTGAAAGTGACATTTTGGCCCTGTTGTCCCAAACTGCCCCAGCACTTCCCACATTGCTCAAAGTGGCTAGCTTTCATCCCAACACAGTTTATAGGGCCATACGGTACATAGTTTTCAAGTTACAGACTAAGCTAAGCAAAAGTGAACCAGGCCTTTTTACTGTGAAAATGGCACTTTGGGACTGTGAAAGTGACATTTTGGCCCTGTTCGTTCCCTGTTGTCCCAAACTGCCCCAGCTCTTGCCACAATGCTCAAAGTGGCTAGCTTTCATCCCAACACAGTTTATAGGGCCATACGGTACATAGTTTTCAAGTTACAGACTAAGCTAAGCAAAAGTGAACCAGGCCTTTTTACTGTGAAAATGGCACTTTGGGACTGTGAAAGTGACATTTTGGCCCTGTTGTCCCAAACTGCCCCAGCACTTCCCACATTGCTCAAAGTGGCTAGCTTTCATCCCAACACAGTTTATAGGGCCATACGGTACATAGTTTTCAAGTTACAGACTAAGCTAAGCAAAATGAATCTGTTTTTTTTTACTGTGAAAATGGCACTTTGGGACTGTGAAAGTGACATTTTGGCCCTGTTGTCCCAAACTGCCCCAGCACTTCCCACATTGCTCAAAGTGGCTAGCTTTCATCCCAACACAGTTTATAGGGCCATACGGTACATAGTTTTCAAGTTACAGACTAAGCTAAGCAAAAGTGAACCAGGCCTTTTTACTGTGAAAATGGCACTTTGGGACTGTGAAAGTGACATTTTGGCCCTGTTGTCCCAAACTGCCCCAGCACTTCCCACATTGCTCAAAGTGGCTAGCTTTCATCCCAACACAGTTTATAGGGCCATACGGTACATAGTTTTCAAGTTACAGACTAAGCTAAGCAAAAGTGAACCAGGCCTTTTTACTGTGAAAATGGCACTTTGGGACTGTGAAAGTGACATTTTGGCCCTGTTCGTTCCCTGTTGTCCCAAACTGCCCCAGCTCTTGCCACAATGCTCAAAGTGGCTAGCTTTCATCCCAACACAGTTTATAGGGCCATACGGTACATAGTTTTCAAGTTACAGACTAAGCTAAGCAAAAGTGAACCAGGCCTTTTTACTGTGAAAATGGCACTTTGGGACTGTGAAAGTGACATTTTGGCCCTGTTGTCCCAAACTGCCCCAGCACTTCCCACACTGCTCAAAGTGGCTAGCTTTCATCCCAACACAGTTTATAGGGCCATACGGTACATAGTTTTCAAGTTACAGACTAAGCTAAGCAAAAGTGAACCAGGCCTTTTTACTGTGAAAATGGCACTTTGGGACTGTGAAAGTGACATTTTGGCCCTGTTGTCCCAAACTGCCCCAGCACTTCCCACATTGCTCAAAGTGGCTAGCTTTCATCCCAACACAGTTTATAGGGCCATACGGTACATAGTTTTCAAGTTACAGACTAAGCTAAGCAAAAGTGAACCAGGCCTTTTTACTGTGAAAATGGCACTTTGGGACTGTGAAAGTGACATTTTGGCCCTGTTGTCCCAAACTGCCCCAGCACTTCCCACATTGCTCAAAGTGGCTAGCTTTCATCCCAACACAGTTTATAGGGCCATACGGTACATAGTTTTCAAGTTACAGACTAAGCTAAGCAAAAGTGAACCAGGCCTTTTTACTGTGAAAATGGCACTTTGGGACTGTGAAAGTGACATTTTGGCCCTGTTGTCCCAAACTGCCCCAGCACTTCCCACATTGCTCAAAGTGGCTAGCTTTCATCCCAACACAGTTTATAGGGCCATACGGTACATAGTTTTCAAGTTACAGACTAAGCTAAGCAAAAGTGAACCAGGCCTTTTTACTGTGAAAATGGCACTTTGGGACTGTGAAAGTGACATTTTGGCCCTGTTGTCCCAAACTGCCCCAGCACTTCCCACATTGCTCAAAGTGGCTAGCTTTCATCCCAACACAGTTTATAGGGCCATACGGTACATAGTTTTCAAGTTACAGACTAAGCTAAGCAAAAGTGAACCAGGCCTTTTTACTGTGAAAATGGCACTTTGGGACTGTGAAAGTGACATTTTGGCCCTGTTCGTTCCCTGTTGTCCCAAACTGCCCCAGCTCTTGCCACAATGCTCAAAGTGGCTAGCTTTCATCCCAACACAGTTTATAGGGCCATACGGTACATAGTTTTCAAGTTACAGACTAAGCTAAGCAAAAGTGAACCAGGCCTTTTTACTGTGAAAATGGCACTTTGGGACTGTGAAAGTGACATTTTGGCCCTGTTGTCCCAAACTGCCCCAGCACTTCCCACATTGCTCAAAGTGGCTAGCTTTCATCCCAACACAGTTTATAGGGCCATACGGTACATAGTTTTCAAGTTACAGACTAAGCTAAGCAAAAGTGAACCAGGCCTTTTTACTGTGAAAATGGCACTTTGGGACTGTGAAAGTGACATTTTGGCCCTGTTGTCCCAAACTGCCCCAGCACTTCCCACATTGCTCAAAGTGGCTAGCTTTCATCCCAACACAGTTTATAGGGCCATACGGTACATAGTTTTCAAGTTACAGACAAAGCTAAGCAAAATGAATCTTTTTTTTTTTACTGTGAAAACGGCACTTTGGGACTGTGAAAGTGACATTTTGGCCCTGTTGTCCCAAACTGCCCCAGCACTTCCCACATTGCTCAAAGTGGCTAGCTTTCATCCCAACACAGTTTATAGGGCCATACGGTACATAGTTTTCAAGTTACAGACTAAGCTAAGCAAAATGAATCTGTTTTTTTTTACTGTGAAAATGGCACTTTGGGACTGTGAAAGTGACATTTTGGCCCTGTTGTCCCAAACTGCCCCAGCACTTCCCACATTGCTCAAAGTGGCTAGCTTTCATCCCAACACAGTTTATAGGGCCATACGGTACATAGTTTTCAAGTTACAGACTAAGCTAAGCAAAAGTGAACCAGGCCTTTTTACTGTGAAAATGGCACTTTGGGACTGTGAAAGTGACATTTTGGCCCTGTTGTCCCAAACTGCCCCAGCACTTCCCACATTGCTCAAAGTGGCTAGCTTTCATCCCAACACAGTTTATAGGGCCATACGGTACATAGTTTTCAAGTTACAGACTAAGCTAAGCAAAATGAATCTGTTTTTTTTTTACTGTGAAAATGGCACTTTGGGACTGTGAAAGTGACATTTTGGCCCTGTTGTCCCAAACTGCCCCAGCACTTCCCACATTGCTCAAAGTGGCTAGCTTTCATCCCAACACAGTTTATAGGGCCATACGGTACATAGTTTTCAAGTTACAGACTAAGCTAAGCAAAAGTGAACCAGGCCTTTTTACTGTGAAAATGGCACTTTGGGACTGTGAAAGTGACATTTTGGCCCTGTTGTCCCAAACTGCCCCAGCACTTCCCACATTGCTCAAAGTGGCTAGCTTTCATCCCAACACAGTTTATAGGGCCATACGGTACATAGTTTTCAAGTTACAGACTAAGCTAAGCAAAAGTGAACCAGGCCTTTTTACTGTGAAAATGGCACTTTGGGACTGTGAAAGTGACATTTTGGCCCTGTTGTCCCAAACTGCCCCAGCACTTCCCACATTGCTCAAAGTGGCTAGCTTTCATCCCAACACAGTTTATAGGGCCATACGGTACATAGTTTTCAAGTTACAGACTAAGCTAAGCAAAAGTGAACCAGGCCTTTTTACTGTGAAAATGGCACTTTGGGACTGTGAAAGTGACATTTTGGCCCTGTTCGTTCCCTGTTGTCCCAAACTGCCCCAGCTCTTGCCACAATGCTCAAAGTGGCTAGCTTTCATCCCAACACAGTTTATAGGGCCATACGGTACATAGTTTTCAAGTTACAGACTAAGCTAAGCAAAAGTGAACCAGGCCTTTTTACTGTGAAAATGGCACTTTGGGACTGTGAAAGTGACATTTTGGCCCTGTTGTCCCAAACTGCCCCAGCACTTCCCACATTGCTCAAAGTGGCTAGCTTTCATCCCAACACAGTTTATAGGGCCATACGGTACATAGTTTTCAAGTTACAGACTAAGCTAAGCAAAAGTGAACCAGGCCTTTTTACTGTGAAAATGGCACTTTGGGACTGTGAAAGTGACATTTTGGCCCTGTTGTCCCAAACTGCCCCAGCACTTCCCACATTGCTCAAAGTGGCTAGCTTTCATCCCAACACAGTTTATAGGGCCATACGGTACATAGTTTTCAAGTTACAGACAAAGCTAAGCAAAATGAATCTTTTTTTTTTTACTGTGAAAACGGCACTTTGGGACTGTGAAAGTGACATTTTGGCCCTGTTGTCCCAAACTGCCCCAGCACTTCCCACATTGCTCAAAGTGGCTAGCTTTCATCCCAACACAGTTTATAGGGCCATACGGTACATAGTTTTCAAGTTACAGACTAAGCTAAGCAAAATGAATCTGGTTTTTTTTACTGTGAAAATGGCACTTTGGGACTGTGAAAGTGACATTTTGGCCCTGTTGTCCCAAACTGCCCCAGCACTTCCCACATTGCTCAAAGTGGCTAGCTTTCATCCCAACACAGTTTATAGGGCCATACGGTACATAGTTTTCAAGTTACAGACTAAGCTAAGCAAAAGTGAACCAGGCCTTTTTACTGTGAAAATGGCACTTTGGGACTGTGAAAGTGACATTTTGGCCCTGTTGTCCCAAACTGCCCCAGCACTTCCCACATTGCTCAAAGTGGCTAGCTTTCATCCCAACACAGTTTATAGGGCCATACGGTACATAGTTTTCAAGTTACAGACTAAGCTAAGCAAAAGTGAACCAGGCCTTTTTACTGTGAAAATGGCACTTTGGGACTGTGAAAGTGACATTTTGGCCCTGTTCGTTCCCTGTTGTCCCAAACTGCCCCAGCTCTTGCCACAATGCTCAAAGTGGCTAGCTTTCATCCCAACACAGTTTATAGGGCCATACGGTACATAGTTTTCAAGTTACAGACTAAGCTAAGCAAAAGTGAACCAGGCCTTTTTACTGTGAAAATGGCACTTTGGGACTGTGAAAGTGACATTTTGGCCCTGTTGTCCCAAACTGCCCCAGCACTTCCCACATTGCTCAAAGTGGCTAGCTTTCATCCCAACACAGTTTATAGGGCCATACGGTACATAGTTTTCAAGTTACAGACTAAGCTAAGCAAAAGTGAACCAGGCCTTTTTACTGTGAAAATGGCACTTTGGGACTGTGAAAGTGACATTTTGGCCCTGTTGTCCCAAACTGCCCCAGCACTTCCCACATTGCTCAAAGTGGCTAGCTTTCATCCCAACACAGTTTATAGGGCCATACGGTACATAGTTTTCAAGTTACAGACAAAGCTAAGCAAAATGAATCTTTTTTTTTTTACTGTGAAAACGGCACTTTGGGACTGTGAAAGTGACATTTTGGCCCTGTTGTCCCAAACTGCCCCAGCACTTCCCACATTGCTCAAAGTGGCTAGCTTTCATCCCAACACAGTTTATAGGGCCATACGGTACATAGTTTTCAAGTTACAGACTAAGCTAAGCAAAATGAATCTGTTTTTTTTTACTGTGAAAATGGCACTTTGGGACTGTGAAAGTGACATTTTGGCCCTGTTGTCCCAAACTGCCCCAGCACTTCCCACATTGCTCAAAGTGGCTAGCTTTCATCCCAACACAGTTTATAGGGCCATACGGTACATAGTTTTCAAGTTACAGACTAAGCTAAGCAAAATGAATCTGTTTTTTTTTTACTGTGAAAATGGCACTTTGGGACTGTGAAAGTGACATTTTGGCCCTGTTGTCCCAAACTGCCCCAGCACTTCCCACACTGCTCAAAGTGGCTAGCTTTCATCCCAACACAGTTTATAGGGCCATACGGTACATAGTTTTCAAGTTACAGACTAAGCTAAGCAAAAGTGAACCAGGCCTTTTTACTGTGAAAATGGCACTTTGGGACTGTGAAAGTGACATTTTGGCCCTGTTGTCCCAAACTGCCCCAGCACTTCCCACATTGCTCAAAGTGGCTAGCTTTCATCCCAACACAGTTTATAGGGCCATACGGTACATAGTTTTCAAGTTACAGACTAAGCTAAGCAAAAGTGAACCAGGCCTTTTTACTGTGAAAATGGCACTTTGGGACTGTGAAAGTGACATTTTGGCCCTGTTGTCCCAAACTGCCCCAGCACTTCCCACATTGCTCAAAGTGGCTAGCTTTCATCCCAACACAGTTTATAGGGCCATACGGTACATAGTTTTCAAGTTACAGACTAAGCTAAGCAAAATGAATCTTTTTTTTTTTACTGTGAAAACGGCACTTTGGGACAGTGAAAGTGACATTTTGGCCCTGTTGTCCCAAACTGCCCCAGCACTTCCCACATTGCTCAAAGTGGCTAGCTTTCATCCCAACACAGTTTATAGGGCCATACGGTACATAGTTTTCAAGTTACAGACTAAGCTAAGCAAAAGTGAACCAGGCCTTTTTACTGTGAAAATGGCACTTTGGGACTGTGAAAGTGACATTTTGGCCCTGTTGTCCCAAACTGCCCCAGCACTTCCCACATTGCTCAAAGTGGCTAGCTTTCATCCCAACACAGTTTATAGGGCCATACGGTAGGGGAGAGCCGCCTTGGATGTAACGCGTCACGGTTGTAACATGGACGTTATCTCTTGATTGGTCAACGCCACCATGACGCCATCGCGTCAGTATGTGTACAGCAACGTACTCTACGTGCCCAGGAAGTTTGAAGTGTTTACCTTCATCCTGCGGGGAGCTATTGGCGAAAAACTGACTTTTTTCAAAATGCGTATAATTTTACACCTGGAGTATTTGTGTGCTACAAGTTTTTTCTTTGGTGTTGGTGAATAAAAATCCACATGGATGTCTTCATGCTTATGTTCTTCATTAGTTTGCATCGTGTTTAGACGGAATTCACGTTCATTCTGGTCTGTAAGCAACGGCAAAGAAAACTTCGGAGGGAGGGTCAATTGTAACATGTGTTACAAATGGTCCGCTTCCATTCAATGCCATTATAAGTAATATTTACATATTTGACATATTGGCCAATATTATATGTTCTAAAATTGTATTGTATTGTGTAGTGTATTCTAAAATTAGTTTAGGGTTGTATAACATTGTACAACTCAATCAATCAAACGTTTGTTTAATCAATGTATTTCCCCATTGAACTGAAAAAAAAGCCCAAACTGGTACACCCGATACTATTTAATATTTCCCAATATGTTTGATACATTTTCTTATCACATCCATGGTATGAAAACAATGCTAAGGAGTTGCTTCAATGAAATATAATTGCTTTAAGCTGAAAACGATATGTTTAATGGTGTTTTTTAGCGTTGTTACATTTATACTCCATGCTGTTACAATTAATCCGATATGCGCAGCAAATGTAACACTGAAACAGCGTCCACGTTCGGTTTAATAACTCCCGACCTGTTTTATCAAAAAAATAACTTGAAGTGGTTTATGGTAGCTGACATGTGTAGGTCCGTTGCCTGAAAATATTACATGTTTAGCTAAACGGATCTCCGAGTAAAAAAATGAAACGTGCAAAATGTTACATCCAAGGCGGCTCTCCCCTACATAGTTTTCAAGTTACAGACTAAGCTAAGCAAAAGTGAACCAGGCCTTTTTACTGTGAAAATGGCACTTTGGGACTGTGAAAGTGACATTTTGGCCCTGTTGTCCCAAACTGCCCCAGCACTTCCCACATTGCTCAAAGTGGCTAGCTTTCATCCCAACACAGTTTATAGGGCCATACGGTACATAGTTTTCAAGTTACAGACTAAGCTAAGCAAAAGTGAACCAGGCCTTTTTACTGTGAAAATGGCACTTTGGGACTGTGAAAGTGACATTTTGGCCCTGTTGTCCCAAACTGCCCCAGCACTTCCCACATTGCTCAAAGTGGCTAGCTTTCATCCCAACACAGTTTATAGGGCCATACGGTACATAGTTTTCAAGTTACAGACTAAGCTAAGCAAAAGTGAACCAGGCCTTTTTACTGTGAAAATGGCACTTTGGGACTGTGAAAGTGACATTTTGGCCCTGTTCGTTCCCTGTTGTCCCAAACTGCCCCAGCTCTTGCCACAATGCTCAAAGTGGATAGCTTTCATCCCAACACAGTTTATAGGGCCATACGGTACATAGTTTTCAAGTTACAGACTAAGCTAAGCAAAAGTGAACCAGGCCTTTTTACTGTGAAAATGGCACTTTGGGACTGTGAAAGTGACATTTTGGCCCTGTTGTCCCAAACTGCCCCAGCACTTCCCACATTGCTCAAAGTGGCTAGCTTTCATCCCAACACAGTTTATAGGGCCATACGGTACATAGTTTTCAAGTTACAGACTAAGCTAAGCAAAAGTGAACCAGGCCTTTTTACTGTGAAAATGGCACTTTGGGACTGTGAAAGTGACATTTTGGCCCTGTTGTCCCAAACTGCCCCAGCACTTCCCACATTGCTCAAAGTGGCTAGCTTTCATCCCAACACAGTTTATAGGGCCATACGGTACATAGTTTTCAAGTTACAGACAAAGCTAAGCAAAATGAATCTTTTTTTTTTTACTGTGAAAACGGCACTTTGGGACTGTGAAAGTGACATTTTGGCCCTGTTGTCCCAAACTGCCCCAGCACTTCCCACATTGCTCAAAGTGGCTAGCTTTCATCCCAACACAGTTTATAGGGCCATACGGTACATAGTTTTCAAGTTACAGACTAAGCTAAGCAAAATGAATCTGTTTTTTTTTACTGTGAAAATGGCACTTTGGGACTGTGAAAGTGACATTTTGGCCCTGTTGTCCCAAACTGCCCCAGCACTTCCCACATTGCTCAAAGTGGCTAGCTTTCATCCCAACACAGTTTATAGGGCCATACGGTACATAGTTTTCAAGTTACAGACTAAGCTAAGCAAAAGTGAACCAGGCCTTTTTACTGTGAAAATGGCACTTTGGGACTGTGAAAGTGACATTTTGGCCCTGTTGTCCCAAACTGCCCCAGCACTTCCCACATTGCTCAAAGTGGCTAGCTTTCATCCCAACACAGTTTATAGGGCCATACGGTACATAGTTTTCAAGTTACAGACTAAGCTAAGCAAAATGAATCTGTTTTTTTTTTACTGTGAAAACGGCACTTTGGGACTGTGAAAGTGACATTTTGGCCCTGTTGTCCCAAACTGCCCCAGCACTTCCCACATTGCTCAAAGTGGCTAGCTTTCATCCCAACACAGTTTATAGGGCCATACGGTACATAGTTTTCAAGTTACAGACTAAGCTAAGCAAAAGTGAACCAGGCCTTTTTACTGTGAAAATGGCACTTTGGGACTGTGAAAGTGACATTTTGGCCCTGTTGTCCCAAACTGCCCCAGCACTTCCCACATTGCTCAAAGTGGCTAGCTTTCATCCCAACACAGTTTATAGGGCCATACGGTACATAGTTTTCAAGTTACAGACTAAGCTAAGCAAAAGTGAACCAGGCCTTTTTACTGTGAAAATGGCACTTTGGGACTGTGAAAGTGACATTTTGGCCCTGTTGTCCCAAACTGCCCCAGCACTTCCCACATTGCTCAAAGTGGCTAGCTTTCATCCCAACACAGTTTATAGGGCCATACGGTACATAGTTTTCAAGTTACAGACTAAGCTAAGCAAAAGTGAACCAGGCCTTTTTACTGTGAAAATGGCACTTTGGGACTGTGAAAGTGACATTTTGGCCCTGTTCGTTCCCTGTTGTCCCAAACTGCCCCAGCTCTTGCCACAATGCTCAAAGTGGCTAGCTTTCATCCCAACACAGTTTATAGGGCCATACGGTACATAGTTTTCAAGTTACAGACTAAGCTAAGCAAAAGTGAACCAGGCCTTTTTACTGTGAAAATGGCACTTTGGGACTGTGAAAGTGACATTTTGGCCCTGTTGTCCCAAACTGCCCCAGCACTTCCCACATTGCTCAAAGTGGCTAGCTTTCATCCCAACACAGTTTATAGGGCCATACGGTACATAGTTTTCAAGTTACAGACTAAGCTAAGCAAAAGTGAACCAGGCCTTTTTACTGTGAAAATGGCACTTTGGGACTGTGAAAGTGACATTTTGGCCCTGTTGTCCCAAACTGCCCCAGCACTTCCCACATTGCTCAAAGTGGCTAGCTTTCATCCCAACACAGTTTATAGGGCCATACGGTACATAGTTTTCAAGTTACAGACAAAGCTAAGCAAAATGAATCTTTTTTTTTTTACTGTGAAAACGGCACTTTGGGACTGTGAAAGTGACATTTTGGCCCTGTTGTCCCAAACTGCCCCAGCACTTCCCACATTGCTCAAAGTGGCTAGCTTTCATCCCAACACAGTTTATAGGGCCATACGGTACATAGTTTTCAAGTTACAGACTAAGCTAAGCAAAATTAATCTGTTTTTTTTTACTGTGAAAATGGCACTTTGGGACTGTGAAAGTGACATTTTGGCCCTGTTGTCCCAAACTGCCCCAGCACTTCCCACATTGCTCAAAGTGGCTAGCTTTCATCCCAACACAGTTTATAGGGCCATACGGTACATAGTTTTCAAGTTACAGACTAAGCTAAGCAAAAGTGAACCAGGCCTTTTTACTGTGAAAATGGCACTTTGGGACTGTGAAAGTGACATTTTGGCCCTGTTGTCCCAAACTGCCCCAGCACTTCCCACATTGCTCAAAGTGGCTAGCTTTCATCCCAACACAGTTTATAGGGCCATACGGTACATAGTTTTCAAGTTACAGACTAAGCTAAGCAAAAGTGAACCAGGCCTTTTTACTGTGAAAATGGCACTTTGGGACTGTGAAAGTGACATTTTGGCCCTGTTCGTTCCCTGTTGTCCCAAACTGCCCCAGCTCTTGCCACAATGCTCAAAGTGGCTAGCTTTCATCCCAACACAGTTTATAGGGCCATACGGTACATAGTTTTCAAGTTACAGACTAAGCTAAGCAAAAGTGAACCAGGCCTTTTTACTGTGAAAATGGCACTTTGGGACTGTGAAAGTGACATTTTGGCCCTGTTGTCCCAAACTGCCCCAGCACTTCCCACATTGCTCAAAGTGGCTAGCTTTCATCCCAACACAGTTTATAGGGCCATACGGTACATAGTTTTCAAGTTACAGACTAAGCTAAGCAAAAGTGAACCAGGCCTTTTTACTGTGAAAATGGCACTTTGGGACTGTGAAAGTGACATTTTGGCCCTGTTGTCCCAAACTGCCCCAGCACTTCCCACATTGCTCAAAGTGGCTAGCTTTCATCCCAACACAGTTTATAGGGCCATACGGTACATAGTTTTCAAGTTACAGACAAAGCTAAGCAAAATGAATCTTTTTTTTTTTACTGTGAAAACGGCACTTTGGGACTGTGAAAGTGACATTTTGGCCCTGTTGTCCCAAACTGCCCCAGCACTTCCCACATTGCTCAAAGTGGCTAGCTTTCATCCCAACACAGTTTATAGGGCCATACGGTACATAGTTTTCAAGTTACAGACTAAGCTAAGCAAAATGAATCTGTTTTTTTTTACTGTGAAAATGGCACTTTGGGACTGTGAAAGTGACATTTTGGCCCTGTTGTCCCAAACTGCCCCAGCACTTCCCACATTGCTCAAAGTGGCTAGCTTTCATCCCAACACAGTTTATAGGGCCATACGGTACATAGTTTTCAAGTTACAGACTAAGCTAAGCAAAAGTGAACCAGGCCTTTTTACTGTGAAAATGGCACTTTGGGACTGTGAAAGTGACATTTTGGCCCTGTTGTCCCAAACTGCCCCAGCACTTCCCACATTGCTCAAAGTGGCTAGCTTTCATCCCAACACAGTTTATAGGGCCATACGGTACATAGTTTTCAAGTTACAGACTAAGCTAAGCAAAATGAATCTGTTTTTTTTTTACTGTGAAAATGGCACTTTGGGACTGTGAAAGTGACATTTTGGCCCTGTTGTCCCAAACTGCCCCAGCACTTCCCACATTGCTCAAAGTGGCTAGCTTTCATCCCAACACAGTTTATAGGGCCATACGGTACATAGTTTTCAAGTTACAGACTAAGCTAAGCAAAAGTGAACCAGGCCTTTTTACTGTGAAAATGGCACTTTGGGACTGTGAAAGTGACATTTTGGCCCTGTTGTCCCAAACTGCCCCAGCACTTCCCACATTGCTCAAAGTGGCTAGCTTTCATCCCAACACAGTTTATAGGGCCATACGGTACATAGTTTTCAAGTTACAGACTAAGCTAAGCAAAAGTGAACCAGGCCTTTTTACTGTGAAAATGGCACTTTGGGACTGTGAAAGTGACATTTTGGCCCTGTTGTCCCAAACTGCCCCAGCACTTCCCACATTGCTCAAAGTGGCTAGCTTTCATCCCAACACAGTTTATAGGGCCATACGGTACATAGTTTTCAAGTTACAGACTAAGCTAAGCAAAATGAATCTTTTTTTTTTTACTGTGAAAACGGCACTTTGGGACTGTGAAAGTGACATTTTGGCCCTGTTGTCCCAAACTGCCCCAGCACTTCCCACATTGCTCAAAGTGGCTAGCTTTCATCCCAACACAGTTTATAGGGCCATACGGTACATAGTTTTCAAGTTACAGACTAAGCTAAGCAAAAGTGAACCAGGCCTTTTTACTGTGAAAATGGCACTTTGGGACTGTGAAAGTGACATTTTGGCCCTGTTGTCCCAAACTGCCCCAGCACTTCCCACATTGCTCAAAGTGGCTAGCTTTCATCCCAACACAGTTTATAGGGCCATACGGTACATAGTTTTCAAGTTACAGACTAAGCTAAGCAAAAGTGAACCAGGCCTTTTTACTGTGAAAATGGCACTTTGGGACTGTGAAAGTGACATTTTGGCCCTGTTGTCCCAAACTGCCCCAGCACTTCCCACATTGCTCAAAGTGGCTAGCTTTCATCCCAACACAGTTTATAGGGCCATACGGTACATAGTTTTCAAGTTACAGACTAAGCTAAGCAAAAGTGAACCAGGCCTTTTTACTGTGAAAATGGCACTTTGGGACTGTGAAAGTGACATTTTGGCCCTGTTCGTTCCCTGTTGTCCCAAACTGCCCCAGCTCTTGCCACAATGCTCAAAGTGGCTAGCTTTCATCCCAACACAGTTTATAGGGCCATACGGTACATAGTTTTCAAGTTACAGACTAAGCTAAGCAAAAGTGAACCAGGCCTTTTTACTGTGAAAATGGCACTTTGGGACTGTGAAAGTGACATTTTGGCCCTGTTGTCCCAAACTGCCCCAGCACTTCCCACACTGCTCAAAGTGGCTAGCTTTCATCCCAACACAGTTTATAGGGCCATACGGTACATAGTTTTCAAGTTACAGACTAAGCTAAGCAAAAGTGAACCAGGCCTTTTTACTGTGAAAATGGCACTTTGGGACTGTGAAAGTGACATTTTGGCCCTGTTGTCCCAAACTGCCCCAGCACTTCCCACATTGCTCAAAGTGGCTAGCTTTCATCCCAACACAGTTTATAGGGCCATACGGTACATAGTTTTCAAGTTACAGACTAAGCTAAGCAAAAGTGAACCAGGCCTTTTTACTGTGAAAATGGCACTTTGGGACTGTGAAAGTGACATTTTGGCCCTGTTGTCCCAAACTGCCCCAGCACTTCCCACATTGCTCAAAGTGGCTAGCTTTCATCCCAACACAGTTTATAGGGCCATACGGTACATAGTTTTCAAGTTACAGACTAAGCTAAGCAAAATGAATCTTTTTTTTTTTACTGTGAAAACGGCACTTTGGGACTGTGAAAGTGACATTTTGGCCCTGTTGTCCCAAACTGCCCCAGCACTTCCCACATTGCTCAAAGTGGCTAGCTTTCATCCCAACACAGTTTATAGGGCCATACGGTACATAGTTTTCAAGTTACAGACTAAGCTAAGCAAAAGTGAACCAGGCCTTTTTACTGTGAAAATGGCACTTTGGGACTGTGAAAGTGACATTTTGGCCCTGTTGTCCCAAACTGCCCCAGCACTTCCCACATTGCTCAAAGTGGCTAGCTTTCATCCCAACACAGTTTATAGGGCCATACGGTACATAGTTTTCAAGTTACAGACTAAGCTAAGCAAAAGTGAACCAGGCCTTTTTACTGTGAAAATGGCACTTTGGGACTGTGAAAGTGACATTTTGGCCCTGTTGTCCCAAACTGCCCCAGCACTTCCCACATTGCTCAAAGTGGCTAGCTTTCATCCCAACACAGTTTATAGGGCCATACGGTACATAGTTTTCAAGTTACAGACTAAGCTAAGCAAAAGTGAACCAGGCCTTTTTACTGTGAAAATGGCACTTTGGGACTGTGAAAGTGACATTTTGGCCCTGTTCGTTCCCTGTTGTCCCAAACTGCCCCAGCTCTTGCCACAATGCTCAAAGTGGCTAGCTTTCATCCCAACACAGTTTATAGGGCCATACGGTACATAGTTTTCAAGTTACAGACTAAGCTAAGCAAAAGTGAACCAGGCCTTTTTACTGTGAAAATGGCACTTTGGGACTGTGAAAGTGACATTTTGGCCCTGTTGTCCCAAACTGCCCCAGCACTTCCCACACTGCTCAAAGTGGCTAGCTTTCATCCCAACACAGTTTATAGGGCCATACGGTACATAGTTTTCAAGTTACAGACTAAGCTAAGCAAAAGTGAACCAGGCCTTTTTACTGTGAAAATGGCACTTTGGGACTGTGAAAGTGACATTTTGGCCCTGTTGTCCCAAACTGCCCCAGCACTTCCCACATTGCTCAAAGTGGCTAGCTTTCATCCCAACACAGTTTATAGGGCCATACGGTACATAGTTTTCAAGTTACAGACTAAGCTAAGCAAAAGTGAACCAGGCCTTTTTACTGTGAAAATGGCACTTTGGGACTGTGAAAGTGACATTTTGGCCCTGTTGTCCCAAACTGCCCCAGCACTTCCCACATTGCTCAAAGTGGCTAGCTTTCATCCCAACACAGTTTATAGGGCCATACGGTACATAGTTTTCAAGTTACAGACTAAGCTAAGCAAAATGAATCTTTTTTTTTTTACTGTGAAAACGGCACTTTGGGACTGTGAAAGTGACATTTTGGCCCTGTTGTCCCAAACTGCCCCAGCACTTCCCACATTGCTCAAAGTGGCTAGCTTTCATCCCAACACAGTTTATAGGGCCATACGGTACATAGTTTTCAAGTTACAGACTAAGCTAAGCAAAAGTGAACCAGGCCTTTTTACTGTGAAAATGGCACTTTGGGAC
Source organism: Protomyctophum bolini (assembly GCF_963924005.1). Taxonomy (NCBI): domain Eukaryota; kingdom Metazoa; phylum Chordata; class Actinopteri; order Myctophiformes; family Myctophidae; genus Protomyctophum; species Protomyctophum bolini. The sequence goes on from NW_027665937.1 coordinate 22,207, forward strand.
TGTGAAAGTGACATTTTGGCCCTGTTGTCCCAAACTGCCCCAGCACTTCCCACATTGCTCAAAGTGGCTAGCTTTCATCCCAACACAGTTTATAGGGCCATACGGTACATAGTTTTCAAGTTACAGACTAAGCTAAGCAAAAGTGAACCAGGCCTTTTTACTGTGAAAATGGCACTTTGGGACTGTGAAAGTGACATTTTGGCCCTGTTGTCCCAAACTGCCCCAGCACTTCCCACACTGCTCAAAGTGGCTAGCTTTCATCCCAACACAGTTTATAGGGCCATACGGTACATAGTTTTCAAGTTACAGACTAAGCTAAGCAAAAGTGAACCAGGCCTTTTTACTGTGAAAATGGCACTTTGGGACTGTGAAAGTGACATTTTGGCCCTGTTGTCCCAAACTGCCCCAGCACTTCCCACATTGCTCAAAGTGGCTAGCTTTCATCCCAACACAGTTTATAGGGCCATACGGTACATAGTTTTCAAGTTACAGACTAAGCTAAGCAAAAGTGAACCAGGCCTTTTTACTGTGAAAATGGCACTTTGGGACTGTGAAAGTGACATTTTGGCCCTGTTGTCCCAAACTGCCCCAGCACTTCCCACATTGCTCAAAGTGGCTAGCTTTCATCCCAACACAGTTTATAGGGCCATACGGTACATAGTTTTCAAGTTACAGACTAAGCTAAGCAAAATGAATCTTTTTTTTTTTACTGTGAAAACGGCACTTTGGGACTGTGAAAGTGACATTTTGGCCCTGTTGTCCCAAACTGCCCCAGCACTTCCCACATTGCTCAAAGTGGCTAGCTTTCATCCCAACACAGTTTATAGGGCCATACGGTACATAGTTTTCAAGTTACAGACTAAGCTAAGCAAAAGTGAACCAGGCCTTTTTACTGTGAAAATGGCACTTTGGGACTGTGAAAGTGACATTTTGGCCCTGTTGTCCCAAACTGCCCCAGCACTTCCCACATTGCTCAAAGTGGCTAGCTTTCATCCCAACACAGTTTATAGGGCCATACGGTACATAGTTTTCAAGTTACAGACTAAGCTAAGCAAAAGTGAACCAGGCCTTTTTACTGTGAAAATGGCACTTTGGGACTGTGAAAGTGACATTTTGGCCCTGTTGTCCCAAACTGCCCCAGCACTTCCCACATTGCTCAAAGTGGCTAGCTTTCATCCCAACACAGTTTATAGGGCCATACGGTACATAGTTTTCAAGTTACAGACTAGGCTAAGCAAAAGTGAACCAGGCCTTTTTACTGTGAAAATGGCACTTTGGGACTGTGAAAGTGACATTTTGGCCCTGTTCGTTCCCTGTTGTCCCAAACTGCCCCAGCTCTTGCCACAATGCTCAAAGTGGCTAGCTTTCATCCCAACACAGTTTATAGGGCCATACGGTACATAGTTTTCAAGTTACAGACTAAGCTAAGCAAAAGTGAACCAGGCCTTTTTACTGTGAAAATGGCACTTTGGGACTGTGAAAGTGACATTTTGGCCCTGTTGTCCCAAACTGCCCCAGCACTTCCCACATTGCTCAAAGTGGCTAGCTTTCATCCCAACACAGTTTATAGGGCCATACGGTACATAGTTTTCAAGTTACAGACTAAGCTAAGCAAAAGTGAACCAGGCCTTTTTACTGTGAAAATGGCACTTTGGGACTGTGAAAGTGACATTTTGGCCCTGTTGTCCCAAACTGCCCCAGCACTTCCCACATTGCTCAAAGTGGCTAGCTTTCATCCCAACACAGTTTATAGGGCCATACGGTACATAGTTTTCAAGTTACAGACTAAGCTAAGCAAAAGTGAACCAGGCCTTTTTACTGTGAAAATGGCACTTTGGGACTGTGAAAGTGACATTTTGGCCCTGTTCGTTCCCTGTTGTCCCAAACTGCCCCAGCTCTTGCCACAATGCTCAAAGTGGCTAGCTTTCATCCCAACACAGTTTATAGGGCCATACGGTACATAGTTTTCAAGTTACAGACTAAGCTAAGCAAAAGTGAACCAGGCCTTTTTACTGTGAAAATGGCACTTTGGGACTGTGAAAGTGACATTTTGGCCCTGTTGTCCCAAACTGCCCCAGCACTTCCCACACTGCTCAAAGTGGCTAGCTTTCATCCCAACACAGTTTATAGGGCCATACGGTACATAGTTTTCAAGTTACAGACTAAGCTAAGCAAAAGTGAACCAGGCCTTTTTACTGTGAAAATGGCACTTTGGGACTGTGAAAGTGACATTTTGGCCCTGTTGTCCCAAACTGCCCCAGCACTTCCCACATTGCTCAAAGTGGCTAGCTTTCATCCCAACACAGTTTATAGGGCCATACGGTACATAGTTTTCAAGTTACAGACTAAGCTAAGCAAAAGTGAACCAGGCCTTTTTACTGTGAAAATGGCACTTTGGGACTGTGAAAGTGACATTTTGGCCCTGTTGTCCCAAACTGCCCCAGCACTTCCCACATTGCTCAAAGTGGCTAGCTTTCATCCCAACACAGTTTATAGGGCCATACGGTACATAGTTTTCAAGTTACAGACTAAGCTAAGCAAAATGAATCTTTTTTTTTTACTGTGAAAACGGCACTTTGGGACTGTGAAAGTGACATTTTGGCCCTGTTGTCCCAAACTGCCCCAGCACTTCCCACATTGCTCAAAGTGGCTAGCTTTCATCCCAACACAGTTTATAGGGCCATACGGTACATAGTTTTCAAGTTACAGACTAAGCTAAGCAAAAGTGAACCAGGCCTTTTTACTGTGAAAATGGCACTTTGGGACTGTGAAAGTGACATTTTGGCCCTGTTGTCCCAAACTGCCCCAGCACTTCCCACATTGCTCAAAGTGGCTAGCTTTCATCCCAACACAGTTTATAGGGCCATACGGTACATAGTTTTCAAGTTACAGACTAAGCTAAGCAAAAGTGAACCAGGCCTTTTTACTGTGAAAATGGCACTTTGGGACTGTGAAAGTGACATTTTGGCCCTGTTGTCCCAAACTGCCCCAGCACTTCCCACATTGCTCAAAGTGGCTAGCTTTCATCCCAACACAGTTTATAGGGCCATACGGTACATAGTTTTCAAGTTACAGACTAAGCTAAGCAAAAGTGAACCAGGCCTTTTTACTGTGAAAATGGCACTTTGGGACTGTGAAAGTGACATTTTGGCCCTGTTCGTTCCCTGTTGTCCCAAACTGCCCCAGCTCTTGCCACAATGCTCAAAGTGGCTAGCTTTCATCCCAACACAGTTTATAGGGCCATACGGTACATAGTTTTCAAGTTACAGACTAAGCTAAGCAAAAGTGAACCAGGCCTTTTTACTGTGAAAATGGCACTTTGGGACTGTGAAAGTGACATTTTGGCCCTGTTGTCCCAAACTGCCCCAGCACTTCCCACACTGCTCAAAGTGGCTAGCTTTCATCCCAACACAGTTTATAGGGCCATACGGTACATAGTTTTCAAGTTACAGACTAAGCTAAGCAAAAGTGAACCAGGCCTTTTTACTGTGAAAATGGCACTTTGGGACTGTGAAAGTGACATTTTGGCCCTGTTGTCCCAAACTGCCCCAGCACTTCCCACATTGCTCAAAGTGGCTAGCTTTCATCCCAACACAGTTTATAGGGCCATACGGTACATAGTTTTCAAGTTACAGACTAAGCTAAGCAAAAGTGAACCAGGCCTTTTTACTGTGAAAATGGCACTTTGGGACTGTGAAAGTGACATTTTGGCCCTGTTGTCCCAAACTGCCCCAGCACTTCCCACATTGCTCAAAGTGGCTAGCTTTCATCCCAACACAGTTTATAGGGCCATACGGTACATAGTTTTCAAGTTACAGACTAAGCTAAGCAAAATGAATCTTTTTTTTTTTACTGTGAAAACGGCACTTTGGGACTGTGAAAGTGACATTTTGGCCCTGTTGTCCCAAACTGCCCCAGCACTTCCCACATTGCTCAAAGTGGCTAGCTTTCATCCCAACACAGTTTATAGGGCCATACGGTACATAGTTTTCAAGTTACAGACTAAGCTAAGCAAAAGTGAACCAGGCCTTTTTACTGTGAAAATGGCACTTTGGGACTGTGAAAGTGACATTTTGGCCCTGTTGTCCCAAACTGCCCCAGCACTTCCCACATTGCTCAAAGTGGCTAGCTTTCATCCCAACACAGTTTATAGGGCCATACGGTACATAGTTTTCAAGTTACAGACTAAGCTAAGCAAAAGTGAACCAGGCCTTTTTACTGTGAAAATGGCACTTTGGGACTGTGAAAGTGACATTTTGGCCCTGTTCGTTCCCTGTTGTCCCAAACTGCCCCAGCTCTTGCCACAATGCTCAAAGTGGCTAGCTTTCATCCCAACACAGTTTATAGGGCCATACGGTACATAGTTTTCAAGTTACAGACTAAGCTAAGCAAAAGTGAACCAGGCCTTTTTACTGTGAAAATGGCACTTTGGGACTGTGAAAGTGACATTTTGGCCCTGTTGTCCCAAACTGCCCCAGCACTTCCCACACTGCTCAAAGTGGCTAGCTTTCATCCCAACACAGTTTATAGGGCCATACGGTACATAGTTTTCAAGTTACAGACTAAGCTAAGCAAAAGTGAACCAGGCCTTTTTACTGTGAAAATGGCACTTTGGGACTGTGAAAGTGACATTTTGGCCCTGTTGTCCCAAACTGCCCCAGCACTTCCCACATTGCTCAAAGTGGCTAGCTTTCATCCCAACACAGTTTATAGGGCCATACGGTACATAGTTTTCAAGTTACAGACTAAGCTAAGCAAAAGTGAACCAGGCCTTTTTACTGTGAAAATGGCACTTTGGGACTGTGAAAGTGACATTTTGGCCCTGTTGTCCCAAACTGCCCCAGCACTTTCCACATTGCTCAAAGTGGCTAGCTTTCATCCCAACACAGTTTATAGGGCCATACGGTACATAGTTTTCAAGTTACAGACTAAGCTAAGCAAAAGTGAACCAGGCCTTTTTACTGTGAAAATGGCACTTTGGGACTGTGAAAGTGACATTTTGGCCCTGTTCGTTCCCTGTTGTCCCAAACTGCCCCAGCTCTTGCCACAATGCTCAAAGTGGCTAGCTTTCATCCCAACACAGTTTATAGGGCCATACGGTACATAGTTTTCAAGTTACAGACTAAGCTAAGCAAAAGTGAACCAGGCCTTTTTACTGTGAAAATGGCACTTTGGGACTGTGAAAGTGACATTTTGGCCCTGTTGTCCCAAACTGCCCCAGCACTTCCCACATTGCTCAAAGTGGCTAGCTTTCATCCCAACACAGTTTATAGGGCCATACGGTACATAGTTTTCAAGTTACAGACTAAGCTAAGCAAAAGTGAACCAGGCCTTTTTACTGTGAAAATGGCACTTCCCAGCTAACATTTCCCCGCTAGCTACCGCCTCCCGCTGTCGCCTTCACAGCGCAGCACGCCCGGGCTGACTTGGACTCCCCCCCGCTGTCCGCGCGTCAAACGATCGCGATCAGTTACTTTTTAATGCGATCGTGAATTTACAGCGATTTACAGTCCCTCCTCACGCTGACGTAAGGCTTGCCTCCCCCGCCCGTGCCTGGAGCCGAGGCTTTACCCGGCATGCATTGCAGTGTTGTTGTTTTTGTTGAATCGACGTACGGGGTGGAGGCAGTCGCAGAAGACAAGACTCTCCAACAAATGCTTATATTAGTTCTTACACAGTTTTTCTCCGGAGAAATTCAGTTGAAAGGTCAGTGTATTTTTATATCCGATATCTACCGTGTGTAGTGTAATTGCCCGTGTTAGAATCGTTTCGATCTTTATCTGTGTATGTTTCCCTCTAGCTAGCTAGCCTAGCTACCTGGGCAATCTATTGTTTGGACGAGGGGATAAGGTTAGCATTAGCAAACGTATAACTCATGCTATTTTAACAGGTAACTTCTTATTGTGTTGATAAGTCCTTAAACACAATTATTCGAATTAGATAAGATTTGATACGTTGCTTGTGTAGACTACATAAACAGCATTTAGCTGTAAATCACATTTTTTGTCATTCTTTGTTTTAGAACTTCTCCTATGGTACCACATCAATACAGCATGGGGTCTGTGTGTATGTGGGGTCTGCAAGGCTAAATCTTCGTCAAATGTCTGTCTTGCAAATGTAAAAAATATCACATAGTAGGCTAATGTTTAAAACAGACTTTTTTTGTTATTCTATTATAGGTGCAGATGCAGTGACCAAAATGAGCATTGCCATGCAGGTATTTCTTTTACTCTTCTCTCTGTTGTCTCCTCTAAAGGAACTTTGCTAGGCCACAATTGCAAATAAAGATTTGTCTAATTACAACACATTTTGATTTAATTTGTCATTTTAGTCATTTTGTTGTTTTATTCTAAGCCTGATTTTTACACTTGGTTGCATGCTGAATATAGCTGGTCTACAAGCTCGCAGCACATTGTGTGCTTGTAGATCTTCTGTTTTCATCAAATTGATTTTTATGTACATACAATGTTTACCATTTTGTTGTTACTGTGATTTCAGACACAGGACTTGGATCTGTTGGGCGTACAAACGGTAAGAACATTTCTACCACTGAATTAAGGTTGCATGCTACAAGCTCTCTTGCCTCAAGTTTGCTGTTACATTTGAAAGAAATTTGACTTGAATTTGATTTCATTTTACAGACAAGGTGACATGCTGTACAGAGCTGAGACATCGTTCTTTAATTTAAGGTAATTGTTCATTTTACCAAGGACAGAAAATTGGCACCCAACAATGTGTAACTGTGTACCATTGTTACCATCATAACATTTTAAATGACTGAGGTGTATTATGATGAGTACTGTGGCACTCTGTGCCACACTATGAGCTTGTAGATCTGCTATTTTTCAACAGATAACAGCTTTTAAAATAATGTTTAAAACCTATGAGGCGACACAGATGCGTCCTCAGGTCTAAATGGGTTAAGGCAGTGGTTCTCACAGCCATCAAAAGTTCAAAACGTTATCCCACAATAATTTATTTAATTAATTCTGTGATTTCAGACGAACTTTCGCTGGAGGAAGACCTATCGACTTCAAATGCAACCTCTGCTGGAAAGGCTACCACCAGTCGGGTTTCCCTGACCCTCTACTATACGCAACATCCAGACCTCAAGGAACGCACCCAGCTTTCCGTGCTCGGACATACAGACATGGGGACATACATACATTGCTACGCTCAGAAACTCCTGACTCCACTCAGAAGAGAATTGGTGTTTTAAAGACTTAAGCACTTACACTTGAGAACTGATGTCTTCTAAATCCTCACAGATTTTAGTTAAAACATTTGCTGCAAAATAATATATATTTACAGATTTGTGCCACATTTTCACGATGTTTCAAAATTAGCAAATCTACAAACTCGTTTTCAACAGCTTACAGCTTTTTAAATAATGGTTAAAGTGGCTAAAACCAGGGGATCTTGGACTTCAGTGACAGGGACCTGGGGTCTGAGAGCCGGAGACGTTGGACAGGGTGCATTTTGGAACTTCTGCTGGCGGCCACCACCAGTCAGGCTTCATAAAGGAAGGAAACGGACAGGCACGGCAGGCAGCTCATCAAATGGTGGTCCGTGGCTCAAATGGTGAATAACTTTGGCATGAAAAGGGTTCAAACCCACCGCTATAGGGGTTTCCAAATGGACTCTTGAATGTATGCTGCACGATTTCTTGCTCAAAAGGTGAATCTCGATTGTGTGTTCTGTTTATTGCTGTGTAACTGTTATTGCAACATTACTGGGCCTACATAACTAACTCCACACAGAATAGACTTGGTGTTTTATAGAAATTAAACTTGAACTGATTCCACAAAATGTCTTCTAAATCCTCGCAGATTTTAGTTAAAACGTTCACTGTGTTTGGGCCACATTTTAGTATTAGCAAATCTACAAGCTTGTGAGCTTGTAAATCTGCCAACAATCTAACAGCTTTTAAAATTATGGTTAAAGTGTTTGAATGGTATGACTGTTTTCTGAAAAGCCTAGATGTTTCTGTATCATTGGTGTTCAAACGATTTACTCCAATCTGAAAATATGTTGTTCCAGGGACCGCGCTACGAGCTTGTAGGTCTGCTATTTAGTTTTATCCTGAAAATGTGCAAATCTTTGAATATATATTGTTTCAGAGCAAACGTTTTTAAACTCATCTTTGCTTCTGGGTAGTCCCTGGAACAACATATTTTCAGATACTGTAGGTGTCTGCGGCCAATTTCATAATATTTCTGGGGTCCTTGACATAACATAATTTGAGAACCACTAATATAGAAACATAGGTTTTTCAGAAAACTGTGGAAATGTGGACACAATCTTATCCAACATGTTCTGGTGGTTTCAGGAAAGTTGGTGTTTTATAGATTTTAGAAGCCAGTGGTTCTCAGAGTGGTCTTAAAGTGCATTCTCAGCAAAATGACATAAAAATCAACCACTTGTATTCTAAACTTGGTTGTTTACATATTTTTTCTATGTGCCTAAATGATTTCATTGTAACCTTTTTTTTTCCTAATAAAGAAACAAAATTAAGTATACATTTGCTGCTTTATTATGTTTCTATAAATATGTGGGAGGGAGGTGAGCATGGGGGAGGATCGAGGGGTGCGGGGTCATATGGGGGGGGGGGGGGGGGTGTCATAAGACAGCTCCACGCTGTCCTGCTGCTGCCGTCGTAGCTGACGTTCGAGTCGCGGCAGAGAAGCGGGGCGCCGGCTACACGCGCGTCGGCGCGCACGGCACACGCTGATCAAGAACGACGCGGCCACATCGTGCGACGCGCCCGGCGGAGGACACGATCGGCGGCGCGCGGCGACCGCCTCCCGCAGGCGGCGCGCCATAACTTGCTAGCTGGGTTTGGGACTGTGAAAGTGACATTTTGGCCCTGTTGTCCCAAACTGCCCCAGCACTTCCCACATTGCTCAAAGTGGCTAGCTTTCATCCCAACACAGTTTATAGGGCCATACGGTACATAGTTTTCAAGTTACAGACAAAGCTAAGCAAAATGAATCTTTTTTTTTTTACTGTGAAAACGGCACTTTGGGACTGTGAAAGTGACATTTTGGCCCTGTTGTCCCAAACTGCCCCAGCACTTCCCACATTGCTCAAAGTGGCTAGCTTTCATCCCAACACAGTTTATAGGGCCATACGGTACATAGTTTTCAAGTTACAGACTAAGCTAAGCAAAATGAATCTGTTTTTTTTTACTGTGAAAATGGCACTTTGGGACTGTGAAAGTGACATTTTGGCCCTGTTGTCCCAAACTGCCCCAGCACTTCCCACATTGCTCAAAGTGGCTAGCTTTCATCCCAACACAGTTTATAGGGCCATACGGTACATAGTTTTCAAGTTACAGACTAAGCTAAGCAAAAGTGAACCAGGCCTTTTTACTGTGAAAATGGCACTTTGGGACTGTGAAAGTGACATTTTGGCCCTGTTGTCCCAAACTGCCCCAGCACTTCCCACATTGCTCAAAGTGGCTAGCTTTCATCCCAACACAGTTTATAGGGCCATACGGTACATAGTTTTCAAGTTACAGACTAAGCTAAGCAAAATGAATCTGTTTTTTTTTTACTGTGAAAATGGCACTTTGGGACTGTGAAAGTGACATTTTGGCCCTGTTGTCCCAAACTGCCCCAGCACTTCCCACATTGCTCAAAGTGGCTAGCTTTCATCCCAACACAGTTTATAGGGCCATACGGTACATAGTTTTCAAGTTACAGACTAAGCTAAGCAAAAGTGAACCAGGCCTTTTTACTGTGAAAATGGCACTTTGGGACTGTGAAAGTGACATTTTGGCCCTGTTGTCCCAAACTGCCCCAGCACTTCCCACATTGCTCAAAGTGGCTAGCTTTCATCCCAACACAGTTTATAGGGCCATACGGTACATAGTTTTCAAGTTACAGACTAAGCTAAGCAAAAGTGAACCAGGCCTTTTTACTGTGAAAATGGCACTTTGGGACTGTGAAAGTGACATTTTGGCCCTGTTGTCCCAAACTGCCCCAGCACTTCCCACATTGCTCAAAGTGGCTAGCTTTCATCCCAACACAGTTTATAGGGCCATACGGTACATAGTTTTCAAGTTACAGACTAAGCTAAGCAAAATGAATCTTTTTTTTTTTACTGTGAAAACGGCACTTTGGGACTGTGAAAGTGACATTTTGGCCCTGTTGTCCCAAACTGCCCCAGCACTTCCCACATTGCTCAAAGTGGCTAGCTTTCATCCCAACACAGTTTATAGGGCCATACGGTACATAGTTTTCAAGTTACAGACTAAGCTAAGCAAAAGTGAACCAGGCCTTTTTACTGTGAAAATGGCACTTTGGGACTGTGAAAGTGACATTTTGGCCCTGTTGTCCCAAACTGCCCCAGCACTTCCCACATTGCTCAAAGTGGCTAGCTTTCATCCCAACACAGTTTATAGGGCCATACGGTACATAGTTTTCAAGTTACAGACTAAGCTAAGCAAAAGTGAACCAGGCCTTTTTACTGTGAAAATGGCACTTTGGGACTGTGAAAGTGACATTTTGGCCCTGTTCGTTCCCTGTTGTCCCAAACTGCCCCAGCTCTTGCCACAATGCTCAAAGTGGCTAGCTTTCATCCCAACACAGTTTATAGGGCCATACGGTACATAGTTTTCAAGTTACAGACTAAGCTAAGCAAAAGTGAACCAGGCCTTTTTACTGTGAAAATGGCACTTTGGGACTGTGAAAGTGACATTTTGGCCCTGTTGTCCCAAACTGCCCCAGCACTTCCCACACTGCTCAAAGTGGCTAGCTTTCATCCCAACACAGTTTATAGGGCCATACGGTACATAGTTTTCAAGTTACAGACTAAGCTAAGCAAAAGTGAACCAGGCCTTTTTACTGTGAAAATGGCACTTTGGGACTGTGAAAGTGACATTTTGGCCCTGTTGTCCCAAACTGCCCCAGCACTTCCCACATTGCTCAAAGTGGCTAGCTTTCATCCCAACACAGTTTATAGGGCCATACGGTACATAGTTTTCAAGTTACAGACTAAGCTAAGCAAAATGAATCTTTTTTTTTTTACTGTGAAAACGGCACTTTGGGACTGTGAAAGTGACATTTTGGCCCTGTTGTCCCAAACTGCCCCAGCACTTCCCACATTGCTCAAAGTGGCTAGCTTTCATCCCAACACAGTTTATAGGGCCATACGGTACATAGTTTTCAAGTTACAGACTAAGCTAAGCAAAAGTGAACCAGGCCTTTTTACTGTGAAAATGGCACTTTGGGACTGTGAAAGTGACATTTTGGCCCTGTTGTCCCAAACTGCCCCAGCACTTCCCACATTGCTCAAAGTGGCTAGCTTTCATCCCAACACAGTTTATAGGGCCATACGGTACATAGTTTTCAAGTTACAGACTAAGCTAAGCAAAAGTGAACCAGGCCTTTTTACTGTGAAAATGGCACTTTGGGACTGTGAAAGTGACATTTTGGCCCTGTTGTCCCAAACTGCCCCAGCACTTCCCACATTGCTCAAAGTGGCTAGCTTTCATCCCAACACAGTTTATAGGGCCATACGGTACATAGTTTTCAAGTTAGAGACTAAGCTAAGCAAAAGTGAACCAGGCCTTTTTACTGTGAAAATGGCACTTTGGGACTGTGAAAGTGACATTTTGGCCCTGTTCGTTCCCTGTTGTCCCAAACTGCCCCAGCTCTTGCCACAATGCTCAAAGTGGCTAGCTTTCATCCCAACACAGTTTATAGGGCCATACGGTACATAGTTTTCAAGTTACAGACTAAGCTAAGCAAAAGTGAACCAGGCCTTTTTACTGTGAAAATGGCACTTTGGGACTGTGAAAGTGACATTTTGGCCCTGTTGTCCCAAACTGCCCCAGCACTTCCCACACTGCTCAAAGTGGCTAGCTTTCATCCCAACACAGTTTATAGGGCCATACGGTACATAGTTTTCAAGTTACAGACTAAGCTAAGCAAAAGTGAACCAGGCCTTTTTACTGTGAAAATGGCACTTTGGGACTGTGAAAGTGACATTTTGGCCCTGTTGTCCCAAACTGCCCCAGCACTTCCCACATTGCTCAAAGTGGCTAGCTTTCATCCCAACACAGTTTATAGGGCCATACGGTACATAGTTTTCAAGTTACAGACTAAGCTAAGCAAAAGTGAACCAGGCCTTTTTACTGTGAAAATGGCACTTTGGGACTGTGAAAGTGACATTTTGGCCCTGTTGTCCCAAACTGCCCCAGCACTTCCCACATTGCTCAAAGTGGCTAGCTTTCATCCCAACACAGTTTATAGGGCCATACGGTACATAGTTTTCAAGTTACAGACTAAGCTAAGCAAAATGAATCTTTTTTTTTTTACTGTGAAAACGGCACTTTGGGACTGTGAAAGTGACATTTTGGCCCTGTTGTCCCAAACTGCCCCAGCACTTCCCACATTGCTCAAAGTGGCTAGCTTTCATCCCAACACAGTTTATAGGGCCATACGGTACATAGTTTTCAAGTTACAGACTAAGCTAAGCAAAAGTGAACCAGGCCTTTTTACTGTGAAAATGGCACTTTGGGACTGTGAAAGTGACATTTTGGCCCTGTTGTCCCAAACTGCCCCAGCACTTCCCACATTGCTCAAAGTGGCTAGCTTTCATCCCAACACAGTTTATAGGGCCATACGGTACATAGTTTTCAAGTTACAGACTAAGCTAAGCAAAAGTGAACCAGGCCTTTTTACTGTGAAAATGGCACTTTGGGACTGTGAAAGTGACATTTTGGCCCTGTTGTCCCAAACTGCCCCAGCACTTCCCACATTGCTCAAAGTGGCTAGCTTTCATCCCAACACAGTTTATAGGGCCATACGGTACATAGTTTTCAAGTTACAGACTAAGCTAAGCAAAATGAATCTTTTTTTTTTTACTGTGAAAACGGCACTTTGGGACTGTGAAAGTGACATTTTGGCCCTGTTGTCCCAAACTGCCCCAGCTCTTGCCACAATGCTCAAAGTGGCTAGCTTTCATCCCAACACAGTTTATAGGGCCATACAGTACATAGTTTTCAAGTTACAGACTAAGCTAAGCAAAAGTGAACCAGGCCTTTTTACTGTGAAAATGGCACTTTGGGACTGTGAAAGTGACATTTTGGCCCTGTTGTCCCAAACTGCCCCAGCACTTCCCACATTGCTCAAAGTGGCTAGCTTTCATCCCAACACAGTTTATAGGGCCATACGGTACATAGTTTTCAAGTTACAGACTAAGCTAAGCAAAAGTGAACCAGGCCTTTTTACTGTGAAAATGGCACTTTGGGACTGTGAAAGTGACATTTTGGCCCTGTTCGTTCCCTGTTGTCCCAAACTGCCCCAGCTCTTGCCACAATGCTCAAAGTGGCTAGCTTTCATCCCAACACAGTTTATAGGGCCATACGGTACATAGTTTTCAAGTTACAGACTAAGCTAAGCAAAAGTGAACCAGGCCTTTTTACTGTGAAAATGGCACTTTGGGACTGTTGAAAGTGACATTTTGGCCCTGTTGTCCCAAACTGCCCCAGCACTTCCCACACTGCTCAAAGTGGCTAGCTTTCATCCCAACACAGTTTATAGGGCCATACGGTACATAGTTTTCAAGTTACAGACTAAGCTAAGCAAAAGTGAACCAGGCCTTTTTACTGTGAAAATGGCACTTTGGGACTGTGAAAGTGACATTTTGGCCCTGTTGTCCCAAACTGCCCCAGCACTTCCCACATTGCTCAAAGTGGCTAGCTTTCATCCCAACACAGTTTATAGGGCCATACGGTACATAGTTTTCAAGTTACAGACTAAGCTAAGCAAAAGTGAACCAGGCCTTTTTACTGTGAAAATGGCACTTTGGGACTGTGAAAGTGACATTTTGGCCCTGTTGTCCCAAACTGCCCCAGCACTTCCCACATTGCTCAAAGTGGCTAGCTTTCATCCCAACACAGTTTATAGGGCCATACGGTACATAGTTTTCAAGTTACAGACTAAGCTAAGCAAAATGAATCTTTTTTTTTTTACTGTGAAAACGGCACTTTGGGACTGTGAAAGTGACATTTTGGCCCTGTTGTCCCAAACTGCCCCAGCTCTTGCCACAATGCTCAAAGTGGCTAGCTTTCATCCCAACACAGTTTATAGGGCCATACGGTACATAGTTTTCAAGTTACAGACTAAGCTAAGCAAAAGTGAACCAGGCCTTTTTACTGTGAAAATGGCACTTTGGGACTGTGAAAGTGACATTTTGGCCCTGTTGTCCCAAACTGCCCCAGCACTTCCCACATTGCTCAAAGTGGCTAGCTTTCATCCCAACACAGTTTATAGGGCCATACGGTACATAGTTTTCAAGTTACAGACTAAGCTAAGCAAAAGTGAACCAGGCCTTTTTACTGTGAAAATGGCACTTTGGGACTGTGAAAGTGACATTTTGGCCCTGTTCGTTCCCTGTTGTCCCAAACTGCCCCAGCTCTTGCCACAATGCTCAAAGTGGCTAGCTTTCATCCCAACACAGTTTATAGGGCCATACGGTACATAGTTTTCAAGTTACAGACTAAGCTAAGCAAAAGTGAACCAGGCCTTTTTACTGTGAAAATGGCACTTTGGGACTGTGAAAGTGACATTTTGGCCCTGTTGTCCCAAACTGCCCCAGCACTTCCCACACTGCTCAAAGTGGCTAGCTTTCATCCCAACACAGTTTATAGGGCCATACGGTACATAGTTTTCAAGTTACAGACTAAGCTAAGCAAAAGTGAACCAGGCCTTTTTACTGTGAAAATGGCACTTTGGGACTGTGAAAGTGACATTTTGGCCCTGTTGTCCCAAACTGCCCCAGCACTTCCCACATTGCTCAAAGTGGCTAGCTTTCATCCCAACACAGTTTATAGGGCCATACGGTACATAGTTTTCAAGTTACAGACTAAGCTAAGCAAAAGTGAACCAGGCCTTTTTACTGTGAAAATGGCACTTTGGGACTGTGAAAGTGACATTTTGGCCCTGTTGTCCCAAACTGCCCCAGCACTTCCCACATTGCTCAAAGTGGCTAGCTTTCATCCCAACACAGTTTATAGGGCCATACGGTACATAGTTTTCAAGTTACAGACTAAGCTAAGCAAAATGAATCTTTTTTTTTTTACTGTGAAAACGGCACTTTGGGACTGTGAAAGTGACATTTTGGCCCTGTTGTCCCAAACTGCCCCAGCTCTTGCCACAATGCTCAAAGTGGCTAGCTTTCATCCCAACACAGTTTATAGGGCCATACGGTACATAGTTTTCAAGTTACAGACTAAGCTAAGCAAAAGTGAACCAGGCCTTTTTACTGTGAAAATGGCACTTTGGGACTGTGAAAGTGACATTTTGGCCCTGTTGTCCCAAACTGCCCCAGCACTTCCCACATTGCTCAAAGTGGCTAGCTTTCATCCCAACACAGTTTATAGGGCCATACGGTACATAGTTTTCAAGTTACAGACTAAGCTAAGCAAAAGTGAACCAGGCCTTTTTACTGTGAAAATGGCACTTTGGGACTGTGAAAGTGACATTTTGGCCCTGTTCGTTCCCTGTTGTCCCAAACTGCCCCAGCTCTTGCCACAATGCTCAAAGTGGCTAGCTTTCATCCCAACACAGTTTATAGGGCCATACGGTACATAGTTTTCAAGTTACAGACTAAGCTAAGCAAAAGTGAACCAGGCCTTTTTACTGTGAAAATGGCACTTTGGGACTGTGAAAGTGACATTTTGGCCCTGTTGTCCCAAACTGCCCCAGCACTTCCCACACTGCTCAAAGTGGCTAGCTTTCATCCCAACACAGTTTATAGGGCCATACGGTACATAGTTTTCAAGTTACAGACTAAGCTAAGCAAAAGTGAACCAGGCCTTTTTACTGTGAAAATGGCACTTTGGGACTGTGAAAGTGACATTTTGGCCCTGTTGTCCCAAACTGCCCCAGCACTTCCCACATTGCTCAAAGTGGCTAGCTTTCATCCCAACACAGTTTATAGGGCCATACGGTACATAGTTTTCAAGTTACAGACTAAGCTAAGCAAAAGTGAACCAGGCCTTTTTACTGTGAAAATGGCACTTTGGGACTGTGAAAGTGACATTTTGGCCCTGTTGTCCCAAACTGCCCCAGCACTTCCCACATTGCTCAAAGTGGCTAGCTTTCATCCCAACACAGTTTATAGGGCCATACGGTACATAGTTTTCAAGTTACAGACTAAGCTAAGCAAAATGAATCTTTTTTTTTTTACTGTGAAAACGGCACTTTGGGACTGTGAAAGTGACATTTTGGCCCTGTTGTCCCAAACTGCCCCAGCTCTTGCCACAATGCTCAAAGTGGCTAGCTTTCATCCCAACACAGTTTATAGGGCCATACGGTACATAGTTTTCAAGTTACAGACTAAGCTAAGCAAAAGTGAACCAGGCCTTTTTACTGTGAAAATGGCACTTTGGGACTGTGAAAGTGACATTTTGGCCCTGTTGTCCCAAACTGCCCCAGCACTTCCCACATTGCTCAAAGTGGCTAGCTTTCATCCCAACACAGTTTATAGGGCCATACGGTACATAGTTTTCAAGTTACAGACTAAGCTAAGCAAAAGTGAACCAGGCCTTTTTACTGTGAAAATGGCACTTTGGGACTGTGAAAGTGACATTTTGGCCCTGTTCGTTCCCTGTTGTCCCAAACTGCCCCAGCTCTTGCCACAATGCTCAAAGTGGCTAGCTTTCATCCCAACACAGTTTATAGGGCCATACGGTACATAGTTTTCAAGTTACAGACTAAGCTAAGCAAAAGTGAACCAGGCCTTTTTACTGTGAAAATGGCACTTTGGGACTGTGAAAGTGACATTTTGGCCCTGTTGTCCCAAACTGCCCCAGCACTTCCCACACTGCTCAAAGTGGCTAGCTTTCATCCCAACACAGTTTATAGGGCCATACGGTACATAGTTTTCAAGTTACAGACTAAGCTAAGCAAAAGTGAACCAGGCCTTTTTACTGTGAAAATGGCACTTTGGGACTGTGAAAGTGACATTTTGGCCCTGTTGTCCCAAACTGCCCCAGCACTTCCCACATTGCTCAAAGTGGCTAGCTTTCATCCCAACACAGTTTATAGGGCCATACGGTACATAGTTTTCAAGTTACAGACTAAGCTAAGCAAAAGTGAACCAGGCCTTTTTACTGTGAAAATGGCACTTTGGGACTGTGAAAGTGACATTTTGGCCCTGTTGTCCCAAACTGCCCCAGCACTTCCCACATTGCTCAAAGTGGCTAGCTTTCATCCCAACACAGTTTATAGGGCCATACGGTACATAGTTTTCAAGTTACAGACTAAGCTAAGCAAAATGAATCTTTTTTTTTTTACTGTGAAAACGGCACTTTGGGACTGTGAAAGTGACATTTTGGCCCTGTTGTCCCAAACTGCCCCAGCTCTTGCCACAATGCTCAAAGTGGCTAGCTTTCATCCCAACACAGTTTATAGGGCCATACGGTACATAGTTTTCAAGTTACAGACTAAGCTAAGCAAAAGTGAACCAGGCCTTTTTACTGTGAAAATGGCACTTTGGGACTGTGAAAGTGACATTTTGGCCCTGTTGTCCCAAACTGCCCCAGCACTTCCCACATTGCTCAAAGTGGCTAGCTTTCATCCCAACACAGTTTATAGGGCCATACGGTACATAGTTTTCAAGTTACAGACTAAGCTAAGCAAAAGTGAACCAGGCCTTTTTACTGTGAAAATGGCACTTTGGGACTGTGAAAGTGACATTTTGGCCCTGTTCGTTCCCTGTTGTCCCAAACTGCCCCAGCTCTTGCCACAATGCTCAAAGTGGCTAGCTTTCATCCCAACACAGTTTATAGGGCCATACGGTACATAGTTTTCAAGTTACAGACTAAGCTAAGCAAAAGTGAACCAGGCCTTTTTACTGTGAAAATGGCACTTTGGGACTGTGAAAGTGACATTTTGGCCCTGTTGTCCCAAACTGCCCCAGCACTTCCCACACTGCTCAAAGTGGCTAGCTTTCATCCCAACACAGTTTATAGGGCCATACGGTACATAGTTTTCAAGTTACAGACTAAGCTAAGCAAAAGTGAACCAGGCCTTTTTACTGTGAAAATGGCACTTTGGGACTGTGAAAGTGACATTTTGGCCCTGTTGTCCCAAACTGCCCCAGCACTTCCCACATTGCTCAAAGTGGCTAGCTTTCATCCCAACACAGTTTATAGGGCCATACGGTACATAGTTTTCAAGTTACAGACTAAGCTAAGCAAAAGTGAACCAGGCCTTTTTACTGTGAAAATGGCACTTTGGGACTGTGAAAGTGACATTTTGGCCCTGTTGTCCCAAACTGCCCCAGCACTTCCCACATTGCTCAAAGTGGCTAGCTTTCATCCCAACACAGTTTATAGGGCCATACGGTACATAGTTTTCAAGTTACAGACTAAGCTAAGCAAAATGAATCTTTTTTTTTTTACTGTGAAAACGGCACTTTGGGACTGTGAAAGTGACATTTTGGCCCTGTTGTCCCAAACTGCCCCAGCTCTTGCCACAATGCTCAAAGTGGCTAGCTTTCATCCCAACACAGTTTATAGGGCCATACGGTACATAGTTTTCAAGTTACAGACTAAGCTAAGCAAAAGTGAACCAGGCCTTTTTACTGTGAAAATGGCACTTTGGGACTGTGAAAGTGACATTTTGGCCCTGTTCGTTCCCTGTTGTCCCAAACTGCCCCAGCTCTTGCCACAATGCTCAAAGTGGCTAGCTTTCATCCCAACACAGTTTATAGGGCCATACGGTACATAGTTTTCAAGTTACAGACTAAGCTAAGCAAAAGTGAACCAGGCCTTTTTACTGTGAAAATGGCACTTTGGGACTGTGAAAGTGACATTTTGGCCCTGTTGTCCCAAACTGCCCCAGCACTTCCCACACTGCTCAAAGTGGCTAGCTTTCATCCCAACACAGTTTATAGGGCCATACGGTACATAGTTTTCAAGTTACAGACTAAGCTAAGCAAAAGTGAACCAGGCCTTTTTACTGTGAAAATGGCACTTTGGGACTGTGAAAGTGACATTTTGGCCCTGTTGTCCCAAACTGCCCCAGCACTTCCCACATTGCTCAAAGTGGCTAGCTTTCATCCCAACACAGTTTATAGGGCCATACGGTACATAGTTTTCAAGTTACAGACTAAGCTAAGCAAAAGTGAACCAGGCCTTTTTACTGTGAAAATGGCACTTTGGGACTGTGAAAGTGACATTTTGGCCCTGTTGTCCCAAACTGCCCCAGCACTTCCCACATTGCTCAAAGTGGCTAGCTTTCATCCCAACACAGTTTATAGGGCCATACGGTACATAGTTTTCAAGTTACAGACTAAGCTAAGCAAAATGAATCTTTTTTTTTTTACTGTGAAAACGGCACTTTGGGACTGTGAAAGTGACATTTTGGCCCTGTTGTCCCAAACTGCCCCAGCTCTTGCCACAATGCTCAAAGTGGCTAGCTTTCATCCCAACACAGTTTATAGGGCCATACGGTACATAGTTTTCAAGTTACAGACTAAGCTAAGCAAAAGTGAACCAGGCCTTTTTACTGTGAAAATGGCACTTTGGGACTGTGAAAGTGACATTTTGGCCCTGTTGTCCCAAACTGCCCCAGCACTTCCCACATTGCTCAAAGTGGCTAGCTTTCATCCCAACACAGTTTATAGGGCCATACGGTACATAGTTTTCAAGTTAGAGACTAAGCTAAGCAAAAGTGAACCAGGCCTTTTTACTGTGAAAATGGCACTTTGGGACTGTGAAAGTGACATTTTGGCCCTGTTCGTTCCCTGTTGTCCCAAACTGCCCCAGCTCTT
Source organism: Protomyctophum bolini (assembly GCF_963924005.1). NCBI lineage: Eukaryota > Metazoa > Chordata > Actinopteri > Myctophiformes > Myctophidae > Protomyctophum > Protomyctophum bolini. The sequence continues at coordinate 41,998 of NW_027665937.1, forward strand.
GCCACAATGCTCAAAGTGGCTAGCTTTCATCCCAACACAGTTTATAGGGCCATACGGTACATAGTTTTCAAGTTACAGACTAAGCTAAGCAAAAGTGAACCAGGCCTTTTTACTGTGAAAATGGCACTTTGGGACTGTGAAAGTGACATTTTGGCCCTGTTGTCCCAAACTGCCCCAGCACTTCCCACATTGCTCAAAGTGGCTAGCTTTCATCCCAACACAGTTTATAGGGCCATACGGTACATAGTTTTCAAGTTACAGACTAAGCTAAGCAAAAGTGAACCAGGCCTTTTTACTGTGAAAATGGCACTTTGGGACTGTGAAAGTGACATTTTGGCCCTGTTGTCCCAAACTGCCCCAGCACTTCCCACATTGCTCAAAGTGGCTAGCTTTCATCCCAACACAGTTTATAGGGCCATACGGTACATAGTTTTCAAGTTACAGACTAAGCTAAGCAAAATGAATCTTTTTTTTTTTACTGTGAAAACGGCACTTTGGGACTGTGAAAGTGACATTTTGGCCCTGTTGTCCCAAACTGCCCCAGCTCTTGCCACAATGCTCAAAGTGGCTAGCTTTCATCCCAACACAGTTTATAGGGCCATACGGTACATAGTTTTCAAGTTACAGACTAAGCTAAGCAAAAGTGAACCAGGCCTTTTTACTGTGAAAATGGCACTTTGGGACTGTGAAAGTGACATTTTGGCCCTGTTGTCCCAAACTGCCCCAGCACTTCCCACATTGCTCAAAGTGGCTAGCTTTCATCCCAACACAGTTTATAGGGCCATACGGTACATAGTTTTCAAGTTACAGACTAAGCTAAGCAAAAGTGAACCAGGCCTTTTTACTGTGAAAATGGCACTTTGGGACTGTGAAAGTGACATTTTGGCCCTGTTGTCCCAAACTGCCCCAGCACTTCCCACATTGCTCAAAGTGGCTAGCTTTCATCCCAACACAGTTTATAGGGCCATACGGTACATAGTTTTCAAGTTACAGACAAAGCTAAGCAAAATGAATCTTTTTTTTTTTACTGTGAAAACGGCACTTTGGGACTGTGAAAGTGACATTTTGGCCCTGTTGTCCCAAACTGCCCCAGCACTTCCCACATTGCTCAAAGTGGCTAGCTTTCATCCCAACACAGTTTATAGGGCCATACGGTACATAGTTTTCAAGTTACAGACTAAGCTAAGCAAAATGAATCTGTTTTTTTTTACTGTGAAAATGGCACTTTGGGACTGTGAAAGTGACATTTTGGCCCTGTTGTCCCAAACTGCCCCAGCACTTCCCACATTGCTCAAAGTGGCTAGCTTTCATCCCAACACAGTTTATAGGGCCATACGGTACATAGTTTTCAAGTTACAGACTAAGCTAAGCAAAAGTGAACCAGGCCTTTTTACTGTGAAAATGGCACTTTGGGACTGTGAAAGTGACATTTTGGCCCTGTTGTCCCAAACTGCCCCAGCACTTCCCACATTGCTCAAAGTGGCTAGCTTTCATCCCAACACAGTTTATAGGGCCATACGGTACATAGTTTTCAAGTTACAGACTAAGCTAAGCAAAATGAATCTGTTTTTTTTTTACTGTGAAAATGGCACTTTGGGACTGTGAAAGTGACATTTTGGCCCTGTTGTCCCAAACTGCCCCAGCACTTCCCACATTGCTCAAAGTGGCTAGCTTTCATCCCAACACAGTTTATAGGGCCATACGGTACATAGTTTTCAAGTTACAGACTAAGCTAAGCAAAAGTGAACCAGGCCTTTTTACTGTGAAAATGGCACTTTGGGACTGTGAAAGTGACATTTTGGCCCTGTTGTCCCAAACTGCCCCAGCACTTCCCACATTGCTCAAAGTGGCTAGCTTTCATCCCAACACAGTTTATAGGGCCATACGGTACATAGTTTTCAAGTTACAGACTAAGCTAAGCAAAAGTGAACCAGGCCTTTTTACTGTGAAAATGGCACTTTGGGACTGTGAAAGTGACATTTTGGCCCTGTTGTCCCAAACTGCCCCAGCACTTCCCACATTGCTCAAAGTGGCTAGCTTTCATCCCAACACAGTTTATAGGGCCATACGGTACATAGTTTTCAAGTTACAGACTAAGCTAAGCAAAATGAATCTTTTTTTTTTTACTGTGAAAACGGCACTTTGGGACTGTGAAAGTGACATTTTGGCCCTGTTGTCCCAAACTGCCCCAGCACTTCCCACATTGCTCAAAGTGGCTAGCTTTCATCCCAACACAGTTTATAGGGCCATACGATACATAGTTTTCAAGTTACAGACTAAGCTAAGCAAAAGTGAACCAGGCCTTTTTACTGTGAAAATGGCACTTTGGGACTGTGAAAGTGACATTTTGGCCCTGTTGTCCCAAACTGCCCCAGCACTTCCCACATTGCTCAAAGTGGCTAGCTTTCATCCCAACACAGTTTATAGGGCCATACGGTACATAGTTTTCAAGTTACAGACTAAGCTAAGCAAAAGTGAACCAGGCCTTTTTACTGTGAAAATGGCACTTTGGGACTGTGAAAGTGACATTTTGGCCCTGTTCGTTCCCTGTTGTCCCAAACTGCCCCAGCTCTTGCCACAATGCTCAAAGTGGCTAGCTTTCATCCCAACACAGTTTATAGGGCCATACGGTACATAGTTTTCAAGTTACAGACTAAGCTAAGCAAAAGTGAACCAGGCCTTTTTACTGTGAAAATGGCACTTTGGGACTGTGAAAGTGACATTTTGGCCCTGTTGTCCCAAACTGCCCCAGCACTTCCCACACTGCTCAAAGTGGCTAGCTTTCATCCCAACACAGTTTATAGGGCCATACGGTACATAGTTTTCAAGTTACAGACTAAGCTAAGCAAAAGTGAACCAGGCCTTTTTACTGTGAAAATGGCACTTTGGGACTGTGAAAGTGACATTTTGGCCCTGTTGTCCCAAACTGCCCCAGCACTTCCCACATTGCTCAAAGTGGCTAGCTTTCATCCCAACACAGTTTATAGGGCCATACGGTACATAGTTTTCAAGTTACAGACTAAGCTAAGCAAAATGAATCTTTTTTTTTTTACTGTGAAAACGGCACTTTGGGACTGTGAAAGTGACATTTTGGCCCTGTTGTCCCAAACTGCCCCAGCACTTCCCACATTGCTCAAAGTGGCTAGCTTTCATCCCAACACAGTTTATAGGGCCATACGGTACATAGTTTTCAAGTTACAGACTAAGCTAAGCAAAAGTGAACCAGGCCTTTTTACTGTGAAAATGGCACTTTGGGACTGTGAAAGTGACATTTTGGCCCTGTTGTCCCAAACTGCCCCAGCACTTCCCACATTGCTCAAAGTGGCTAGCTTTCATCCCAACACAGTTTATAGGGCCATACGGTACATAGTTTTCAAGTTAGAGACTAAGCTAAGCAAAAGTGAACCAGGCCTTTTTACTGTGAAAATGGCACTTTGGGACTGTGAAAGTGACATTTTGGCCCTGTTGTCCCAAACTGCCCCAGCACTTCCCACACTGCTCAAAGTGGCTAGCTTTCATCCCAACACAGTTTATAGGGCCATACGGTACATAGTTTTCAAGTTACAGACTAAGCTAAGCAAAAGTGAACCAGGCCTTTTTACTGTGAAAATGGCACTTTGGGACTGTGAAAGTGACATTTTGGCCCTGTTGTCCCAAACTGCCCCAGCACTTCCCACATTGCTCAAAGTGGCTAGCTTTCATCCCAACACAGTTTATAGGGCCATACGGTACATAGTTTTCAAGTTACAGACTAAGCTAAGCAAAAGTGAACCAGGCCTTTTTACTGTGAAAATGGCACTTTGGGACTGTGAAAGTGACATTTTGGCCCTGTTGTCCCAAACTGCCCCAGCACTTCCCACATTGCTCAAAGTGGCTAGCTTTCATCCCAACACAGTTTATAGGGCCATACGGTACATAGTTTTCAAGTTACAGACTAAGCTAAGCAAAATGAATCTTTTTTTTTTTACTGTGAAAACGGCACTTTGGGACTGTGAAAGTGACATTTTGGCCCTGTTGTCCCAAACTGCCCCAGCTCTTGCCACAATGCTCAAAGTGGCTAGCTTTCATCCCAACACAGTTTATAGGGCCATACGGTACATAGTTTTCAAGTTACAGACTAAGCTAAGCAAAAGTGAACCAGGCCTTTTTACTGTGAAAATGGCACTTTGGGACTGTGAAAGTGACATTTTGGCCCTGTTGTCCCAAACTGCCCCAGCACTTCCCACATTGCTCAAAGTGGCTAGCTTTCATCCCAACACAGTTTATAGGGCCATACGGTACATAGTTTTCAAGTTAGAGACTAAGCTAAGCAAAAGTGAACCAGGCCTTTTTACTGTGAAAATGGCACTTTGGGACTGTGAAAGTGACATTTTGGCCCTGTTCGTTCCCTGTTGTCCCAAACTGCCCCAGCTCTTGCCACAATGCTCAAAGTGGCTAGCTTTCATCCCAACACAGTTTATAGGGCCATACGGTACATAGTTTTCAAGTTACAGACTAAGCTAAGCAAAAGTGAACCAGGCCTTTTTACTGTGAAAATGGCACTTTGGGACTGTGAAAGTGACATTTTGGCCCTGTTGTCCCAAACTGCCCCAGCACTTCCCACACTGCTCAAAGTGGCTAGCTTTCATCCCAACACAGTTTATAGGGCCATACGGTACATAGTTTTCAAGTTACAGACTAAGCTAAGCAAAAGTGAACCAGGCCTTTTTACTGTGAAAATGGCACTTTGGGACTGTGAAAGTGACATTTTGGCCCTGTTGTCCCAAACTGCCCCAGCACTTCCCACATTGCTCAAAGTGGCTAGCTTTCATCCCAACACAGTTTATAGGGCCATACGGTACATAGTTTTCAAGTTACAGACTAAGCTAAGCAAAAGTGAACCAGGCCTTTTTACTGTGAAAATGGCACTTTGGGACTGTGAAAGTGACATTTTGGCCCTGTTGTCCCAAACTGCCCCAGCACTTCCCACATTGCTCAAAGTGGCTAGCTTTCATCCCAACACAGTTTATAGGGCCATACGGTACATAGTTTTCAAGTTACAGACTAAGCTAAGCAAAATGAATCTTTTTTTTTTTACTGTGAAAACGGCACTTTGGGACTGTGAAAGTGACATTTTGGCCCTGTTGTCCCAAACTGCCCCAGCTCTTGCCACAATGCTCAAAGTGGCTAGCTTTCATCCCAACACAGTTTATAGGGCCATACGGTACATAGTTTTCAAGTTACAGACTAAGCTAAGCAAAAGTGAACCAGGCCTTTTTACTGTGAAAATGGCACTTTGGGACTGTGAAAGTGACATTTTGGCCCTGTTGTCCCAAACTGCCCCAGCACTTCCCACATTGCTCAAAGTGGCTAGCTTTCATCCCAACACAGTTTATAGGGCCATACGGTACATAGTTTTCAAGTTACAGACTAAGCTAAGCAAAAGTGAACCAGGCCTTTTTACTGTGAAAATGGCACTTTGGGACTGTGAAAGTGACATTTTGGCCCTGTTGTCCCAAACTGCCCCAGCACTTCCCACATTGCTCAAAGTGGCTAGCTTTCATCCCAACACAGTTTATAGGGCCATACGGTACATAGTTTTCAAGTTACAGACAAAGCTAAGCAAAATGAATCTTTTTTTTTTTACTGTGAAAACGGCACTTTGGCACTGTGAAAGTGACATTTTGGCCCTGTTGTCCCAAACTGCCCCAGCACTTCCCACATTGCTCAAAGTGGCTAGCTTTCATCCCAACACAGTTTATAGGGCCATACGGTACATAGTTTTCAAGTTACAGACTAAGCTAAGCAAAATGAATCTGTTTTTTTTTACTGTGAAAATGGCACTTTGGGACTGTGAAAGTGACATTTTGGCCCTGTTGTCCCAAACTGCCCCAGCACTTCCCACATTGCTCAAAGTGGCTAGCTTTCATCCCAACACAGTTTATAGGGCCATACGGTACATAGTTTTCAAGTTACAGACTAAGCTAAGCAAAAGTGAACCAGGCCTTTTTACTGTGAAAATGGCACTTTGGGACTGTGAAAGTGACATTTTGGCCCTGTTGTCCCAAACTGCCCCAGCACTTCCCACATTGCTCAAAGTGGCTAGCTTTCATCCCAACACAGTTTATAGGGCCATACGGTACATAGTTTTCAAGTTACAGACTAAGCTAAGCAAAATGAATCTGTTTTTTTTTTACTGTGAAAATGGCACTTTGGGACTGTGAAAGTGACATTTTGGCCCTGTTGTCCCAAACTGCCCCAGCACTTCCCACATTGCTCAAAGTGGCTAGCTTTCATCCCAACACAGTTTATAGGGCCATACGGTACATAGTTTTCAAGTTACAGACTAAGCTAAGCAAAAGTGAACCAGGCCTTTTTACTGTGAAAATGGCACTTTGGGACTGTGAAAGTGACATTTTGGCCCTGTTGTCCCAAACTGCCCCAGCACTTCCCACATTGCTCAAAGTGGCTAGCTTTCATCCCAACACAGTTTATAGGGCCATACGGTACATAGTTTTCAAGTTACAGACTAAGCTAAGCAAAAGTGAACCAGGCCTTTTTACTGTGAAAATGGCACTTTGGGACTGTGAAAGTGACATTTTGGCCCTGTTGTCCCAAACTGCCCCAGCACTTCCCACATTGCTCAAAGTGGCTAGCTTTCATCCCAACACAGTTTATAGGGCAATACGGTACATAGTTTTCAAGTTACAGACTAAGCTAAGCAAAATGAATCTTTTTTTTTTTACTGTGAAAACGGCACTTTGGGACTGTGAAAGTGACATTTTGGCCCTGTTGTCCCAAACTGCCCCAGCACTTCCCACATTGCTCAAAGTGGCTAGCTTTCATCCCAACACAGTTTATAGGGCCATACGATACATAGTTTTCAAGTTACAGACTAAGCTAAGCAAAAGTGAACCAGGCCTTTTTACTGTGAAAATGGCACTTTGGGACTGTGAAAGTGACATTTTGGCCCTGTTGTCCCAAACTGCCCCAGCACTTCCCACATTGCTCAAAGTGGCTAGCTTTCATCCCAACACAGTTTATAGGGCCATACGGTACATAGTTTTCAAGTTAGAGACTAAGCTAAGCAAAAGTGAACCAGGCCTTTTTACTGTGAAAATGGCACTTTGGGACTGTGAAAGTGACATTTTGGCCCTGTTGTCCCAAACTGCCCCAGCACTTCCCACATTGCTCAAAGTGGCTAGCTTTCATCCCAACACAGTTTATAGGGCCATACGGTACATAGTTTTCAAGTTACAGACTAAGCTAAGCAAAAGTGAACCAGGCCTTTTTACTGTGAAAATGGCACTTTGGGACTGTGAAAGTGACATTTTGGCCCTGTTGTCCCAAACTGCCCCAGCACTTCCCACATTGCTCAAAGTGGCTAGCTTTCATCCCAACACAGTTTATAGGGCCATACGGTACATAGTTTTCAAGTTACAGACTAAGCTAAGCAAAAGTGAACCAGGCCTTTTTACTGTGAAAATGGCACTTTGGGACTGTGAAAGTGACATTTTGGCCCTGTTGTCCCAAACTGCCCCAGCACTTCCCACATTGCTCAAAGTGGCTAGCTTTCATCCCAACACAGTTTATAGGGCCATACGGTACATAGTTTTCAAGTTACAGACTAAGCTAAGCAAAAGTGAACCAGGCCTTTTTACTGTGAAAATGGCACTTTGGGACTGTGAAAGTGACATTTTGGCCCTGTTGTCCCAAACTGCCCCAGCACTTCCCACATTGCTCAAAGTGGCTAGCTTTCATCCCAACACAGTTTATAGGGCCATACGGTACATAGTTTTCAAGTTACAGACTAAGCTAAGCAAAAGTGAACCAGGCCTTTTTACTGTGAAAATGGCACTTTGGGACTGTGAAAGTGACATTTTGGCCCTGTTGTCCCAAACAGCCCCAGCACTTCCCACATTGCTCAAAGTGGCTAGCTTTCATCCCAACACAGTTTATAGGGCCATACGGTACATAGTTTTCAAGTTACAGACTAAGCTAAGCAAAATGAATCTTTTTTTTTTACTGTGAAAACGGCACTTTGGGACTGTGAAAGTGACATTTTGGCCCTGTTGTCCCAAACTGCCCCAGCACTTCCCACATTGCTCAAAGTGGCTAGCTTTCATCCCAACACAGTTTATAGGGCCATACGGTACATAGTTTTCAAGTTACAGACTAAGCTAAGCAAAAGTGAACCAGGCCTTTTTACTGTGAAAATGGCACTTTGGGACTGTGAAAGTGACATTTTGGCCCTGTTGTCCCAAACTGCCCCAGCACTTCCCACATTGCTCAAAGTGGCTAGCTTTCATCCCAACACAGTTTATAGGGCCATACGGTACATAGTTTTCAAGTTAGAGACTAAGCTAAGCAAAAGTGAACCAGGCCTTTTTACTGTGAAAATGGCACTTTGGGACTGTGAAAGTGACATTTTGGCCCTGTTCGTTCCCTGTTGTCCCAAACTGCCCCAGCTCTTGCCACAATGCTCAAAGTGGCTAGCTTTCATCCCAACACAGTTTATAGGGCCATACGGTACATAGTTTTCAAGTTACAGACTAAGCTAAGCAAAAGTGAACCAGGCCTTTTTACTGTGAAAATGGCACTTTGGGACTGTGAAAGTGACATTTTGGCCCTGTTGTCCCAAACTGCCCCAGCACTTCCCACACTGCTCAAAGTGGCTAGCTTTCATCCCAACACAGTTTATAGGGCCATACGGTACATAGTTTTCAAGTTACAGACTAAGCTAAGCAAAAGTGAACCAGGCCTTTTTACTGTGAAAATGGCACTTTGGGACTGTGAAAGTGACATTTTGGCCCTGTTGTCCCAAACTGCCCCAGCACTTCCCACATTGCTCAAAGTGGCTAGCTTTCATCCCAACACAGTTTATAGGGCCATACGGTACATAGTTTTCAAGTTACAGACTAAGCTAAGCAAAAGTGAACCAGGCCTTTTTACTGTGAAAATGGCACTTTGGGACTGTGAAAGTGACATTTTGGCCCTGTTGTCCCAAACTGCCCCAGCACTTCCCACATTGCTCAAAGTGGCTAGCTTTCATCCAACACAGTTTATAGGGCCATACGGTACATAGTTTTCAAGTTACAGACTAAGCTAAGCAAAATGAATCTTTTTTTTTTTACTGTGAAAACGGCACTTTGGGACTGTGAAAGTGACATTTTGGCCCTGTTGTCCCAAACTGCCCCAGCACTTCCCACATTGCTCAAAGTGGCTAGCTTTCATCCCAACACAGTTTATAGGGCCATACGGTACATAGTTTTCAAGTTACAGACTAAGCTAAGCAAAAGTGAACCAGGCCTTTTTACTGTGAAAATGGCACTTTGGGACTGTGAAAGTGACATTTTGGCCCTGTTGTCCCAAACTGCCCCAGCACTTCCACATTGCTCAAAGTGGCTAGCTTTCATCCCAACACAGTTTATAGGGCCATACGGTACATAGTTTTCAAGTTACAGACTAAGCTAAGCAAAAGTGAACCAGGCCTTTTTACTGTGAAAATGGCACTTTGGGACTGTGAAAGTGACATTTTGGCCCTGTTGTCCCAAACTGCCCCAGCACTTCCCACATTGCTCAAAGTGGCTAGCTTTCATCCCAACACAGTTTATAGGGCCATACGGTACATAGTTTTCAAGTTACAGACTAAGCTAAGCAAAAGTGAACCAGGCCTTTTTACTGTGAAAATGGCACTTTGGGACTGTGAAAGTGACATTTTGGCCCTGTTGTCCCAAACTGCCCCAGCACTTCCCACATTGCTCAAAGTGGCTAGCTTTCATCCCAACACAGTTTATAGGGCCATACGGTACATAGTTTTCAAGTTACAGACTAAGCTAAGCAAAAGTGAACCAGGCCTTTTTACTGTGAAAATGGCACTTTGGGACTGTGAAAGTGACATTTTGGCCCTGTTCGTTCCCTGTTGTCCCAAACTGCCCCAGCTCTTGCCACAATGCTCAAAGTGGCTAGCTTTCATCCCAACACAGTTTATAGGGCCATACGGTACATAGTTTTCAAGTTACAGACTAAGCTAAGCAAAAGTGAACCAGGCCTTTTTACTGTGAAAATGGCACTTTGGGACTGTGAAAGTGACATTTTGCCCTGTTGTCCCAAACTGCCCCAGCACTTCCCACATTGCTCAAAGTGGCTAGCTTTCATCCCAACACAGTTTATAGGGCCATACGGTACATAGTTTTCAAGTTACAGACTAAGCTAAGCAAAAGTGAACCAGGCCTTTTTACTGTGAAAATGGCACTTTGGGACTGTGAAAGTGACATTTTGGCCCTGTTGTCCCAAACTGCCCCAGCACTTCCCACATTGCTCAAAGTGGCTAGCTTTCATCCCAACACAGTTTATAGGGCCATACGGTACATAGTTTTCAAGTTACAGACAAAGCTAAGCAAAATGAATCTTTTTTTTTTACTGTGAAAACGGCACTTTGGGACTGTGAAAGTGACATTTTGGCCCTGTTGTCCCAAACTGCCCCAGCACTTCCCACATTGCTCAAAGTGGCTAGCTTTCATCCCAACACAGTTTATAGGGCCATACGGTACATAGTTTTCAAGTTACAGACTAAGCTAAGCAAAATGAATCTGTTTTTTTTTACTGTGAAAATGGCACTTTGGGACTGTGAAAGTGACATTTTGGCCCTGTTGTCCCAAACTGCCCCAGCACTTCTCACATTGCTCAAAGTGGCTAGCTTTCATCCCAACACAGTTTATAGGGCCATACGGTACATAGTTTTCAAGTTACAGACTAAGCTAAGCAAAAGTGAACCAGGCCTTTTTACTGTGAAAATGGCACTTTGGGACTGTGAAAGTGACATTTTGGCCCTGTTGTCCCAAACTGCCCCAGCACTTCCCACATTGCTCAAAGTGGCTAGCTTTCATCCCAACACAGTTTATAGGGCCATACGGTACATAGTTTTCAAGTTACAGACTAAGCTAAGCAAAATGAATCTGTTTTTTTTTACTGTGAAAATGGCACTTTGGGACTGTGAAAGTGACATTTTGGCCCTGTTGTCCCAAACTGCCCCAGCACTTCCCACATTGCTCAAAGTGGCTAGCTTTCATCCCAACACAGTTTATAGGGCCATACGGTACATAGTTTTCAAGTTACAGACTAAGCTAAGCAAAAGTGAACCAGGCCTTTTTACTGTGAAAATGGCACTTTGGACTGTGAAAGTGACATTTTGGCCCTGTTGTCCCAAACTGCCCCAGCACTTCCCACATTGCTCAAAGTGGCTAGCTTTCATCCCAACACAGTTTATAGGGCCATACGGTACATAGTTTTCAAGTTACAGACTAAGCTAAGCAAAAGTGAACCAGGCCTTTTTACTGTGAAAATGGCACTTTGGGACTGTGAAAGTGACATTTTGGCCCTGTTGTCCCAAACTGCCCCAGCACTTCCCACATTGCTCAAAGTGGCTAGCTTTCATCCCAACACAGTTTATAGGGCCATACGGTACATAGTTTTCAAGTTACAGACTAAGCTAAGCAAAATTAATCTTTTTTTTTTACTGTGAAAACGGCACTTTGGGACTGTGAAAGTGACATTTTGGCCCTGTTGTCCCAAACTGCCCCAGCACTTCCCACATTGCTCAAAGTGGCTAGCTTTCATCCCAACACAGTTTATAGGGCCATACGGTACATAGTTTTCAAGTTACAGACTAAGCTAAGCAAAAGTGAACCAGGCCTTTTTACTGTGAAAATGGCACTTTGGGACTGTGAAAGTGACATTTTGGCCCTGTTGTCCCAAACTGCCCCAGCACTTCCCACATTGCTCAAAGTGGCTAGCTTTCATCCCAACACAGTTTATAGGGCCATACGGTACATAGTTTTCAAGTTACAGACTAAGCTAAGCAAAAGTGAACCAGGCCTTTTTACTGTGAAAATGGCACTTTGGGACTGTGAAAGTGACATTTTGGCCCTGTTCGTCCTGTTGTCCCAAACTGCCCCAGCTCTTGCCCACAATGCTCAAAGTGGCTAGCTTTCATCCCAACACAGTTTATAGGGCCATACGGTACATAGTTTTCAAGTTACAGACTAAGCTAAGCAAAAGTGAACCAGGCCTTTTTACTGTGAAAATGGCACTTTGGGACTGTGAAAGTGACATTTTGGCCCTGTTGTCCCAAACTGCCCCAGCACTTCCCACACTGCTCAAAGTGGCTAGCTTTCATCCCAACACAGTTTATAGGGCCATACGGTACATAGTTTTCAAGTTACAGACTAAGCTAAGCAAAAGTGAACCAGGCCTTTTTACTGTGAAAATGGCACTTTGGGACTGTGAAAGTGACATTTTGGCCCTGTTGTCCCAAACTGCCCCAGCACTTCCCACATTGCTCAAAGTGGCTAGCTTTCATCCCAACACAGTTTATAGGGCCATACGGTACATAGTTTTCAAGTTACAGACTAAGCTAAGCAAAAGTGAACCAGGCCTTTTTACTGTGAAAATGGCACTTTGGGACTGTGAAAGTGACATTTTGGCCCTGTTGTCCCAAACTGCCCCAGCACTTCCCACATTGCTCAAAGTGGCTAGCTTTCATCCCAACACAGTTTATAGGGCCATACGGTACATAGTTTTCAAGTTACAGACTAAGCTAAGCAAAATGAATCTTTTTTTTTTACTGTGAAAACGGCACTTTGGGACTGTGAAAGTGACATTTTGGCCCTGTTGTCCCAAACTGCCCCAGCACTTCCCACATTGCTCAAAGTGGCTAGCTTTCATCCCAACACAGTTTATAGGGCCATACGGTACATAGTTTTCAAGTTACAGACTAAGCTAAGCAAAAGTGAACCAGGCCTTTTTACTGTGAAAATGGCACTTTGGGACTGTGAAAGTGACATTTTGGCCCTGTTGTCCCAAACTGCCCCAGCACTTCCCACATTGCTCAAAGTGGCTAGCTTTCATCCCAACACAGTTTATAGGGCCATACGGTACATAGTTTTCAAGTTACAGACTAAGCTAAGCAAAAGTGAACCAGGCCTTTTTACTGTGAAAATGGCACTTTCGGACTGTGAAAGTGACATTTTGGCCCTGTTGTCCCAAACTGCCCCAGCACTTCCCACATTGCTCAAAGTGGCTAGCTTTCATCCCAACACAGTTTATAGGGCCATACGGTACATAGTTTTCAAGTTACAGACTAAGCTAAGCAAAAGTGAACCAGGCCTTTTTACTGTGAAAATGGCACTTTGGGACTGTGAAAGTGACATTTTGGCCCTGTTGTCCCAAACTGCCCCAGCACTTCCCACATTGCTCAAAGTGGCTAGCTTTCATCCCAACACAGTTTATAGGGCCATACGGTACATAGTTTTCAAGTTACAGACTAAGCTAAGCAAAAGTGAACCAGGCCTTTTTACTGTGAAAATGGCACTTTGGGACTGTGAAAGTGACATTTTGGCCCTGTTGTCCCAAACTGCCCCAGCACTTCCCACATTGCTCAAAGTGGCTAGCTTTCATCCCAACACAGTTTATAGGGCCATACGGTACATAGTTTTCAAGTTACAGACTAAGCTAAGCAAAAGTGAACCAGGCCTTTTTACTGTGAAAATGGCACTTTGGGACTGTGAAAGTGACATTTTGGCCCTGTTGTCCCAAACTGCCCCAGCACTTCCCACACTGCTCAAAGTGGCTAGCTTTCATCCCAACACAGTTTATAGGGCCATACGGTACATAGTTTTCAAGTTACAGACTAAGCTAAGCAAAAGTGAACCAGGCCTTTTTACTGTGAAAATGGCACTTTGGGACTGTGAAAGTGACATTTTGGCCCTGTTCGTTCCCTGTTGTCCCAAACTGCCCCAGCTCTTGCCACAATGCTCAAAGTGGCTAGCTTTCATCCCAACACAGTTTATAGGGCCATACGGTACATAGTTTTCAAGTTACAGACTAAGCTAAGCAAAAGTGAACCAGGCCTTTTTACTGTGAAAATGGCACTTTGGGACTGTGAAAGTGACATTTTGGCCCTGTTGTCCCAAACTGCCCCAGCACTTCCACACTGCTCAAAGTGGCTAGCTTTCATCCCAACACAGTTTATAGGGCCATACGGTACATAGTTTTCAAGTTACAGACTAAGCTAAGCAAAAGTGAACCAGGCCTTTTTACTGTGAAAATGGCACTTTGGACTGTGAAAGTGACATTTTGGCCCTGTTGTCCCAAACTGCCCCAGCACTTCCCACACTGCTCAAAGTGGCTAGCTTTCATCCCAACACAGTTTATAGGGCCATACGGTACATAGTTTTCAAGTTACAGACTAAGCTAAGCAAAAGTGAACCAGGCCTTTTTACTGTGAAAATGGCACTTTGGGACTGTGAAAGTGACATTTTGGCCCTGTCTGTGTCCCAAACTGCCCCAGCACTTCCACACTGCTCAAAGTGGCTAGCTTTCATCCCAACACAGTTTATAGGGCCATACGGTACATAGTTTTCAAGTTACAGACTAAGCTAAGCAAAAGTGAACCAGGCCTTTTTACTGTGAAAATGGCACTTTGGGACTGTGAAAGTGACATTTTGGCCCTGTTGTCCCAAACTGCCCCAGCACTTCCCACACTGCTCAAAGTGGCTAGCTTTCATCCCAACACAGTTTATAGGGCCATACGGTACATAGTTTTCAAGTTACAGACTAAGCTAAGCAAAAGTGAACCAGGCCTTTTTACTGTGAAAATGGCACTTTGGGACTGTGAAAGTGACATTTTGGCCCTGTTGTCCCAAACTGCCCAGCACTTCCCACACTGCTCAAAGTGGCTAGCTTTCATCCCAACACAGTTTATAGGGCCATACGGTACATAGTTTTCAAGTTACAGACTAAGCTAAGCAAAAGTGAACCAGGCCTTTTTACTGTGAAAATGGCACTTTGGGACTGTGAAAGTGACATTTTGGCCCTGTTGTCCCAAACTGCCCAGCACTTCCCACATTGCTCAAAGTGGCTAGCTTTCATCCCAACACAGTTTATAGGGCCATACGGTACATAGTTTTCAAGTTACAGACTAAGCTAAGCAAAATGAACCAGCCTTTTTACTGTGAAAATGGCACTTTGGGACTGTTTGAAAGTGTCATTTTGGCCCTGTTGTCCCAAACTGCCCCAGCACTTCCCACATTGCTCAAAGTGGCTAGCTTTCATCCCAACACAGTTTATAGGGCCATACGGTACATAGTTTTCAAGTTACAGACTAAGCTAAGCAAAATGAA